>NC_054712.1:50877252-50912630 GCF_016097555.1 Gigantopelta aegis | reverse complement strand
AAAATCTGTGTGGTCCTTAACGATATGTCCTGACGCCATATAACCGTAAATAAAATGTGTTTAGTGCGTCGTTAAATAAAACATTTCTTTCTTTCTTTTTTTATTGGTGAGGGGCGAGACGTAGCCCAGTGGTAAAGCGTCCGCTTGATGCACGGTCGGTCTAGAATCGATCCCCATCAGTGGACCCATTGCGCTATTTCTCGTTCCAACCAGTGCTACACAACTGATGTAACAAAGGCCGTGGTATACGCTATCATGTCTGTGGGATGGTGCATATAAAAGATCACTTGCTGCTAATTGAAAAGAGTAGCCCATGAAGTGTTGACAGCGGGTTTCCTCACTCAGTATCTGCGTGATCCTTAACCATATTTCCGACGCCAAATAACCGTAAATAAAAGATAGGACATAATGAGATATGTCCGCCACAGTTATATTTTATTCTCTCCAGCCAGCGAAACACATAGTCTTCCATATTACATAACCCAAAGCCAGATTTAACTTAAAACCAGATTATCATAACATCTCCCCCCAATTTTTCAAAAATATTGTTTTAATAAAACAATATTTTTTATTCATTATACACACTTGGGAACACATTCATATGGTCAGTATTATAAATACCATATCATAAAATAACTATATACACATTCCTACAGTAATTCTTATCTATATACAAAACCTTACACACTATAGGAATTGCATAACACTAATCTTCTTGCTTATATTTTCCACTAACCTAACAATTATCTCAATTATTTATTCCAAATGGACAAACCAGATATTCGAATAACCCATCAGCGGTTACAAACACAGAGATTTCTCTGGCCCGTTTAGATAATGGTATTTGCCAGTAACCTTTCAAAAGGTCAAACTTGCTAATATACTTAGCAGTTCCTAATTTATCAATGCAGTCATCAATTCGTGGGATAGGAAACGAATCTGATTTGGTCACAGCATTAACTTTGCGAAAATCTGTACAGAACCGTACACTACCATCAGGTTTAGGAACAAGTAAACAAGGAGAACTCCAGTTACTAAAACTAGGTTGAATAATGCCGTTCTCAAGCATATAATCTATTTTTTTCGGATAAGTTCCTGTTTTTGTGGATTAACTCGATAAGCATGTTGCTTAATTGACTTGGAATCACCAACATCAACATCATGTTTAATAACATTTGTTCGACTAGGAACATCTGGGAAAATTTGGCTAAATTCAGAAATGATTTGTTGAACATCACTTTGTTGTTTTTCACTTAAATGGCTGATTTTTAAATGAAGATTCAACAATATCCTCGAATTTACCAATTTCGGCTCAACTGGATTAAAATTATCATCTTTCATCTTAACATCAGAATCTATCCCTGAAAGAATTATTGTATTAGCCAAGACGTTTTCCCGATTATAATATTTTTTAAGCATATTAACATGGCAAAGCTGAGTTTTCTTTTTACGATCAGGAGTACGGATGACATAATCAACCGCACTGATTTTTTTTTCAACAATATACGGTCCTTGAAATTTTGCACTTAATGGTTGATTAACCAAAGGAAACAAAACTAACACTTCTTCCCCGGCATCGAAAGATCTATCTCTAGCTCTTTTATCAAACCATGTTTTCATTTTATCTTGACTATCGGATAACACATTTCGGGATATTTCTCTAACTGTTTGCAATTTTTCCCGCAAATCAATCGCATATTTCAACACACTAGTTTCACTTTTTACCTCCGAGTTTGTCCAAAACTCGTGTAACATTTGTAATGGACCACGAACTGAATGTCCATATAACATTTCAAAAGGAGTGAATCCCATGGATTCGTGATAAGTATCTCTAATCGCAAACATCAGCAAATGAATACCTTCATCCCAGTCTTTACCCTTTTCCAGGCAAAACTTTCGAATCATGGATTTCAAAGTTCCATGAAATCGTTCCAACGCACCTTGGGTTTCAGGATGATAAGCAGAAGAAAAATGATGTTTAATGGCCAATTCATCCATTACTTGCTGAAACAATTTCGAAGTGAAATTGCTACCTTGATCAGTTTGAATGAATTTCGGAAATCCATATCGAGTAAAGATTTTAATCAATTCCTCAACAACTGTTTTAGCCCTAATATTGCTCAGAGGTATGGCTTCAGGAAACCGTGTATTTTTACAAAGAACGGTCAATAAGTATTCTTTACCATGAACAGTGTGAGGTAAAGGACCAACGCAATCAACTAGAACCTCACTGAAAGCTTCATTAACTGCGGGAATGGGTATCAAACTAGCTGGTTTAATACTTTGATTGGGTTTACCAACAATCTGACATGTTTTACAGGTTAAACAATACCTAACAACATCACGATGTAAATGCGGCCAATGAAATTGTTTCAAAATCCTTTGATACGTTTTACGTACCCCTGAATGACCTGCTAATGGACCATCATGAGCTAAACTCAACACAGTTTTCCGACAAATTTTAGGAACAACGATTTGATGCATCACCTGCCAATCATTATTCTGTGAATGTTTATCTCGAAACTTTCTCATTAAAACACCATTTTCGAAATAATAGCCAACTGGTTCTTCATCCAACTCGGATTTTTCTAACACTTCCTTTGAAAGGATTTGTAATTCACTATCAGCTTGTTGCTCAAGAATAAAACTGATCATGGTTAAGATTTAAAATTAACCTATCATTGTCATCTGGTAACTGTTGCAATATTTTTTTCTTCTTCTGGGTTACCTACTTCATGGTCAAAACATTTTTCCCGATCTGAACCATTTTCCAGATTTGAACCTAATTCGGGCGCAGAATCATGACCAATAAAAGTATCACCTAAATCAGAAATATCCCAATTTTTATTGGCAACCTCATTCTCAACCCTAATTTTCCTGTGCAACTCTTTGTTTTGAGACCGAGTTGTAACACATGCGGGAAAGATGTTATCAATCACATCAGATAACTTTTCTGTTTCAACATCAGTTTCAGGAATTTCAGTCATAATGGGTACAGGAATAACCCTTTCCTGAGCTACATCATTCCCTAACAATAATGATACACCCGCAATTGGTATATGGCTAACCGCTGCTACCACAATACTGCCTTTAACCAAATCACTATCCAACTCGACAGTATGTAACGGACTAGATATAGTACCTTCAACTGTGGACAAAGTAATATACTCGCCCAAAAATGTGTTGTCCTTATCGAACAATTCTTTTTCAAGTAAGATTGTTCGTTCAGCACCAGTATCTCGCAAAATCACAATAGATTGTTTCACATCACCATCGTGTGATGTAACCACATGACCAGAAGTCAGAAATGGTTCAAACCTTGGATTTCTTTTCTTAACCCTAGTTAACGCATCTTTAATTTGACATTTTGAATTCAAAGGTTCAGACAACTGAGATACAAAATTTGTGTGCCCAGAACGATTGCCACTTCCAAGATCATATTTCAATTTCCGGCAATCACGTCTAATGTGACCCATTCTTTTACAATAAAAACACTGGAGTGATCCCGAATTTTTCTGATCTTGAGATTTACCCATATCTCGCGGTGTATTATTATTCCTAACTGAACCATCTCTACTGCTTCCACTTTGTTTGAAAGTATAACTTTGTGACTTCGGTTTATTACTGAAATCAGGTTTACGGTTTGCTAAAACAAATTTATCAGCCATTATAGCTGCCTCAGCTAATGTACTTGGTTCAAGCACCTGTAAGTGAATTACCACTTCTGATGGCAAACCTCTCATAAACTCTTCTATAAGAATGAGTTCTTCTAATTTCCCACAATCATTATTCACAGACTTTGAACTACACCATTTCCGAAATAACCTTTCTTTTTCTTTGGCAAACTCTAAATAAGATTGTCCACCTGAAATCCTAAGATTTCGAAAATCTTGTTGGTACACCTCAGGCACCTTTTCATAAGCTCTTAAAATAGCAGCTTTAACTAAGTCATATGACGAAGAATCATCAACAGAAAGCGCTGCATAAGCCATTTGTGCTTTACCTTTCAAAGCAGATTGCAACAATAAACACCATACCGTTTTGGCCATTCAGCTCCAAGAGCTATCTTTTCAAAACAATCAAAAAATTCATCAACTTGATTTTCATTAAAAATAGGAACCATCCTAATATATCTTTGCGGATCAAACTTGCTATAGTTATCCAACTCTCTACTTTTAATATCCCTATCGAGAGATCTTTGTGTTGTCTCCCATTCTCTATGTTTTTCTCTATCTTCTCTCTCCAAATTGCTTTGTTCCCTCTCATTTTCTCTCTCCAAATTTCTTTGTTCCCTCTCATACATTAATTGTTCTCTCTGAAAGTCCAACTTAAGTTTCAACATAGCTAAACTATCTTCATTATCAAGTTCAACACTACCAATTTCCCTACCAGTATACACCTTTGAATCTAACTGAATTTTACTTTCTGCCATATTTCTTAAGAAACCTATCACCAACGATTTTATTTCAGCTTTCTTCAAACCAATGTCCAACTCTAATCCTACGTGTTCAGCAATTTCTTTCAACCGTGCTACAGTTAAATAATTTATCTCAGTTTCATCTAAACTAGATATAAAATTATCAACTACTTGTTCTACTGACCATATGCTATCCATGTGAACTTGATTATGTAATTGTCAAAACGTGTGCTCAAAATAAAACTCTAACCAGTCAACTATTATCCTCTATTCTAATAATCAAAATAGATCCATTTGTAATCTCCTAATACCATCCAATGATATATATTACAAGAAAGATCCCGGACCAGCCCCCATTTGTGACCTTCCCGATCCACAATAACCACTAACTGGATTAAAAACTTTAATAGACCGCAGAAGTCACGTGTACCAAGATTGATAAATCCGCATTATCCAATCATGGTACTAAACAATTGCCATGTGTACAGGTTATCACATGCAATTAAATACAATTATTAGATATAGACTGTGTGATATTTAATATCACATTATTCAATGCAATAAACTAATTGCCCGATTAATAAATTGACTAAATAGCTAAAACATTGAGCACACACGTACTTGACAAAATTACCTAACAAGTAGCAAGTGTTTAAATGTTTTTATATAAAAAATATATGTTTAAATAAATAAAGTTTTCCCACAGAATTCTGGCGTTTAAGTTAGTAATTAATAGTCACCAAACGAAAATCAGTCCATCACGAAAAGTTCAATGCACAACTGCCAAGGGCTGCTAAACAAGATGACCGGTCGCCGCTCCTTCATGCCTTGTTGACGTGGTAACTTCTGACGGTGCTGGACAGGAGATACTCTAACTTCGAGTTCTGAAGATTGTGCGTTGATTCCCAGTTTATATAGGCATCTGAAGACGTGTGCAACAGAATGCACTCCACAAGAACATCGTGCAGAACTCATAACTTACGATGTAAATTAATTCGCCGACCAATCAAATCATTCCAAAAACGAAAAGCCACCAGACAGGTGCTCCACGGATCACGGTCTGGCTATACGAACAGACAAAAACAAAATGTCAGCCACCTTGCCGAACACATGTCTGCTCTCCAGGTAAGTCATTATTTTATTATTTCAGCACGCCGTCGTTGTTTAAACACATGATAGGACATAATGAGATATGTCCGCCACAGTTATATTTTATTCTCTCCAGCCAGCGAAACACATAGTCTTCCATATTACATAACCCAAAGCCAGATTTAACTTAAAACCAGATTATCATAACAAAAGGACCCTTCACATTTTTTCGATATCCTGGTGAGTGAATTATTAATGTTAACCGTCCTTTACTGTTGTTAGTGAGTAATTATATTTCCGTTACAGGCCCGTAGCTAATGAAGGTGGCTTTTTTTTCAATATGCCCCCGGACCCCCCTAAGCAACTCGGGCTCTTCGCCCTCAAAATCCTGGCTACGGGCCTGCGTTACATTCATTACAACATAATAACCGCGTTCACACTAGCATTTTTAGTCCGGACCTTGTACAAGCTAAATTTAGTCCCGACTACATCGAAGTAACTGGTTCACACACGTTTTACCTTCGCGTATTAAAACGTGTGACCGCAATAAAAACGTGTAATCGTTAGGCGTCGCTCGAGTGCATTTCCTGTTTACTTTCGACTTGAGGTTCTTCATGACCATTCATTTTGTTTATTATTTATTTATTTATTCTATCATGATAGCGATTACTATTATCCTGTTCAATTATTTAGACCCAAAGTTTTTTGCAAATGTTACGTTTATTTCCTATTCGATATTTGTTTTCTTTGCATTTACATGAAAACAAACCCAAACCCCGACAGGTTTTATATACAAATCATCATATAAAATGCACGAAGTTGACTTAATTCCACTTTTTAAAAATCTCTGTGTCTTTTGAATGCACGTTATTTCTCCTATAAATGTTGGGTCTAAATAATTGAACAGGATAATAGTATTATCTTGGCACATACTTTCGTGTTCGTTTGTAATGACGTAACATAATAATATGACGTAATGAAATTAAGGTAGATCAAGGTGAAAATACGACGTAATGAAAAATATTGAAGTGCATTGTAAACTGACTGCGTGTGTGTTCTGTATTGTGATTGGTTAATTACATTTTTTTTTTCCGGGATCAAATAGACAATAACACCCGGAAAGCTATGGACGTCATTAGCAATTGGTATTTTTTTCAAGAAATACCAAATAAACAGTTAGTTCCGTAGAAAAACTATTCAGTTTACAATGGACATAACCATATGGAGTGTTTAGATTTGCGGGTGTTATTGTCTATTTGATGCCCGCAAGTGAGTCTTGCAGGTTATTCTGATGAGTTGTGTGTCACACGGAATACCCGTGCGTAGCGATATTATACCACACAATTACGATTTACCTCGGACCTGAAATCGAGGAGCGTTCACCCTGCGATTTTTAAATAAATAATTCAAAATAAAGTATGACATTTTAGAGTTATCATTAGCAAGTATGTTTCAAATTTAATTATAGGTATTGTCTGTTATTTCGATTACGTTCACCTGGATATGAACAAAACAAAATCATCAGCAAACGTATGTGTGAACGATTTCGCAAATTCACACAGTTTGCGGATGATTACCGGCCTCTGTGGCGTCGTGGTTAACCAATCGGACATAAGACTGGTAGGTACAGGGTGTATACTACCAATCAAATCCCATAAATAACAACAGTAACATATGTGACTAAAGCTCCTACCTGTAGCGTATCAATCGACATAAATGCCACGGATATAAATACTACCATCACTCATACTTAAAGTAAATCAGAAAAATAATTTAGGTCAAGCTGCTCATTTCTGAGATAACGGGTAGCGTCTATGACTACCCTAGTTCCGCACAAAATTCGAGTACTTTTTTGCAGGTACTCTACAAGGCTACTTGACACAGTGGAACTAGATGACATAAAACTGCATACATTGTTTGCCCAGGTGAAACTGTTTGTTTTTACTGCCAACGCTTGTGGTGTTCACTTCTCTATCAAATGTTGAGTGACCTCGAGCTTTGACCCAACCGGAAGTTATTTGGTTTAGTACTACTTATACTCATAACATACATTTTTCAAAAAGTGTCCAGTTGTGTGTTTTTATGACAACCCGGATCTTGTGTATTCTGACATAAACTGTTGTTTTTACAGTGCAACCTAATATAATGTACACCTCATAAGGAATATATATTGCTTACAGTTTTGTACAAATGCAATATGTCATATTAAACAACAAAATATTTTAAAATAAAACTTCTGAAGATATTTACTGTCTGTTGGGTGTGTGTACTCAGGTATATATGTAGAGACAACAACGTTCCTCTACTCCTTTAAAAAATTCCACTAAAAGACATGCACTTCAATGACCCCTCGATTATATAACCTTAAGAGGCACATCAAAGAAATATCAGTATTAAAAAATAGACTGCCTGAGGAAGGAAACATCAACATGACTGTACCTGTATGAAGTAATGACTTAATGTCCTGAACATTAGTGTTGGGAGGAAATCCTGAATGCTGGGTGTGGGTGTCTTCAAGTTACTAGGTGGGATTTCAAATCCATCGGCCATGCAGATATTTATAATGGACCATCAAAACCATTGGCAGCCACCAATATTCCTGACTATATTTTATCTACTCTACTGTAGTTAGAGGTTTTAATATTTGTAATATCTGCAATTATCATCTAGCTTTCACATATTTATTTTTGATTAATTGTTGAAAACATCTATTGTCTTGCATTATGTTCTAATCCGGATGAATACAATATGTATACTGGATGTATTCCTACAATCTGTAACCCAGCATTTTATTTAGCTAGTAACATTGGGTAATACAGCTTTAACAATACAATAAATTACCAACTTACTCCAAGGCAGATAATGAAATCTGAAAAAAAGGTTCTGAATCTAGTATAAACTTAAAATGCTCTTCATAAGAGCAAACTAAGTGATTATTTAAACAAAACTTTATCTGGAGATCTAGAGATATGTTTAACAAGCTTATTGTTATGTATAAATAAGAACAAGGCACAATAGTGATAACAAATTTAATTATGTCTTTGGTAAAGTTTTCCTTCAAATTTACAATTTTTTTTGCATAAAACTACAAATTTGTCTAAAATATAACTTAGCACCCTAAAAATATGTCAAAATGACAATAAAAATCAAGTTCTTTATAAATTGGAGTTTTGGGAATTTCATACATGAAAAATTAACTATGTTAATGGAAACTAAAGACATTAACCCACTATTGGCACATGTTATTTTTAATATAAAAATAAATTGCTATTAAAATCTTAGTTCAGGTTGCCTATATATAATACCATATTTAAGAGCAATTGTATATGGCAAGTCAAATACCATGTAAAAAGAAATTATTGACATCTCTACAGTATGAATTATAGGCCAAAACCAACTTTTCCTCAGTGCTAACTTTGATTCAAACTCTATTCAGAGCCATGTACAGTGATTGTTGTCACGGTCAAGGCCATTGTGAACTTGTATGGTCGAGTGACGGCTAATTAATCGACCAGTATAGTTTAAATAAAATGACAAAATCATAATATTGTTTTTATTATGCACTGAGTATGTGCTAAAGGGTGTATACTACCAAATCAAATCCCATAGACGACAATAGTAACATATATATATATATATATATATATATATATATATATATATATATATATATATATATGGCTAAAACTCCTACCTGCAGCGTATCAATCAACATAAACGCCACGGATATAAATACTACCACCCCTCACCTTTAAAGTGAATCAGAAAAAGGGGGTCAAGCTGCTCATTTCTGAGATAACGGGTAGCGCCTATAACTATCTTCGTTCCGCACACAATTCGAGTAATTGTTTTACAGGTATGGCATACATATTTGAAGCACAAAGCTACTGGACACAGTTGTACTAGATGAAATAAAATTGCATACAGTTTTTGCCCAGATGAAACTTGTTTTCTGCAACCAACACACTCACATTTATTATCAATCACAGGACTTGTGGTGTTCACTTCTTTATCACAAGTTCGGTGCACCTCGAACTTTGACCCAGCCGGAAGTTATTTGGTTTAGTACTGCCTACAGGGTTCGTAGCCCGGTACCGGCTCCCACTCAGAGCGAGTTTTAACGACTCAATGGGTAGGTGTTAGTGCAGGCGCACATTGTCAAGGGCGAGTTGCTTCCCTCTATTTAGAAAATTTAAAATGGCGGGCAAAGTTTTTATGTTATGGTTGGAAGATTTATTTTGTTAATAATAATGATGCAAGTACTTCAAACAGGATTTAGAGAGTACGGTAGGTTATACATTTTTGGTGTGTGTGTGTCCATTTGTTGCACTATTTCGGTTGAGAAACGGTTAAAACATGGTGCTACAAGTTTTGAATACCAGCTGCATATAAGGTATGTAACAATATTCAGACGTACAAAGAACCACGCTGTCTACGTTCCTTCGGACTAGGTAGGTGTAAGACCACTACACCCTCGTCTCTCTCAGTAACCTATAACAAACTAAGCCTTAACTCACTGGCCTGGACAGACATCCCAGATAGCTGAGGTGTGTGTGTGTGTGTGTGTGTGTGTGTGTGTGTGTGCGTGTGCGTGCCCATGACAGCGTGCTTGAATTCTTAATTGGATATAAGCACGAAAATAAGTTCAAATGAAATAAATGACATATTGAAATGCGGATGATTTTTTTTTTTTCAATACCCCGATGAACATAAAAGAAATAACAGACAATCCTTAAATTATTGAATAAATATGATATGCGATATTTTTTCCAACATAACATTAACTATACAGGTGAGTCAGCTGGTATTCAGGGCTGTAGCTAGCGGGGGTGGGGACGGGGGGGGGGGGTCGAAGCAAGGGGGGGATCCGAAAAAAATTATAGAAACTTAAAGACAATTCTCTTCTTAACCGTTTAAGTAGTTTTAGACTATTAACTACAATGAAATCTTCTCAAGCGGCCACCTTTTAAATATATATAAAGGATTCGTCAAGAGCATTTTTGTAATATGGAAAATATCAACCGAGTCTATGTTAATCAGTACTTGTCGAGGGTCTGCAGAGTGAAATACCGATTAACTAGACGAGGTTGATATTTTACATTTTAAAAACACGAGTAGCGAAGTCTATTTATCCTATTACACTTCTAAAATACGATTTTCATTAGATATTTAGTAAATCACAGTACTAAAGTCGCCTCCATCAGTAATATGACGTCATCACGATTAACACAAATTAGTTTGACGTCACGCATTTTAACTAAATCTTATGAAGACGTTACGCTCAGGTATACAGATCTTGTTGGCTTGTAAACAAATGACCCATTCACAACACATTATTACCAAGAGACCTTGCAAATTTGCATATACCTTTAAATTTACTTACCATTATTAAACGGGTTAATATACTAAATTATCACATGGGTTTATAACATGGATGTCATGGATAAGACTTAAGTTATAGGATAAATATAGAATACTAAACGAGCTTGCCTGTCATACCATTTTATAAAACGCTTTCGCTGTTCACGAGTTTCATAAAAATGGTATGACAAGCAAACTAGTTTAGTATTTTATTTATTACAAGCCAACTGCAAACAAGCCACAACACAGAAGTAAGCAGATGTCGAGACCCTATTACAGGTTATTTTTCAATTGGGTCAGCAAGAGATATACGTCAAACGTAAACTTTAAGCAACGTCACAGTGAGTAACGAGACGTCATGAATGTACAGTTTAGATTTTGAAGTTCACAGTAATGACAATTGTTGATCGGACCGGCAAATATTGAGCTGAGTGAATGGGATTGTCTAGATATTACGCTGACATTTTATACATAGGGCCGTAAAAGAGTAGCAGGTCGACGACATCGTTTTGGCTTCATACACAATAGGCCTAGGCACAAATATAAGTGCCTATCTTATCCAATATCGCAACTTCAGTTGATGGCCACACTTGTAAATTACACGGATAGATACGTTAATAATATATTAACAAAACATTTTCAACAGCAATTTTGCACGTTTTATAGCATTCCAAAAAGGACGCGTCATACACCCAGTTTATTTTAGTGCAGGGAGATGCAAAGTGACGTCATTCGAATACCGACGTCATTCAAATAAAAACAAATTACCCGCCAGTCTGCGCGTGCCAATATTACACTACTTAGATATTTCGTAATTGTTATGACACGAGTAATATCTTACACTGGTGTGTAATAAATAAATATATTACATATATACATGAATAACTTTCGATCAACTAAGCCCAACCAATCAAAATAGCTCTATTTCAGTTTCGGTGAACCGTTCTAAATTATTCGTCAAATTTATTTTCAAGAAATTACGCAACAGTTTATATTTGGTTTTAATCCCACGGGACATTTGCAAATTAAATAGTACCAACACCAAACTCCTCGTCCGCTATCGAACCTGGTTGGGCTGCTTCTGCTGCCTTGCACATACCAGCGCGGGCGATCCACTCTACTCTCAACACTAACCCTTCCCTGTCCTGGAAAATTATTAGTAGATTGTTTTGATTTTCAATTTTTATTTTAAAAATAAGAAGAAAAAAGGTATTGTTATTTAAGAACTACTCTCTCTCTCTCTCTCTCTCTCTCTCTCTCTCTCTCTCTCTCTCTCTCTCTCTCTCTCTCTCTCTCTCTCTCTCTCTCTCTCTCTCGTTAACCAATTGATCCCCAAATCCGATTTATTTACATAGAACTTGGGTTTTTTAAGGACTGCACACACGTGAACTTTGACATCGGAATCAATTTGTTGAATTAACAAAACAAAAAATCTTCACAAAAACAAACTGCAAAATGAGGAAAATACAATTAGGCATTATAAACATTTTATACAGGGGGAAATATATGAACTCGTCCATTTTTCACGGTAGGACTATATCAAATGATGTGCAATATTAAACAACCCAAAATAAGCTGACGTTTTACAACATTGTCATTGTCAAAGTCTAGGTTGCTTCGCATATTCATTGCATGAGAATTTTAGTCACGTAACACGTCACTCTCATGGAATACAATATTCCGGTTTACGGAAGGATGAGAGGAATGTCGACAATAGACTAAAGCATGCATTTAATCACGGCATAGGACGGGGCGTAGCCCAGTGGTAAAGCGCTCGCTTTATGCGCGGTCGGTCTAGGATCGATCCCCGTCAGTGGGCCCATTTGGGCTATTTCTCGTTCCTGCCAGTGCACCAAGACTGGTATATCAAATGTTGTGGTATGTGCTGTCCTGTCTATGGGGTGGTGCATATAAAAGATCCCTTGCAACTAATGGAAAAATGTGGTGTTTGACATTCGCTAGCCGATGATCAATAAATCAATTTTTTCTAGTGGTGTCGTTAAACAAAACATACTTTTTAAATTGCTACCCCCAAAGAAAAACCTATAAAAAACCCTGGCATCGGTATAAACATCTGATGACTGATGGCAATATGAACCAGGTAAAACATTATTTCATCAAATCGACCGTACCTTAAACCACGTTCTGTTAATAGGCCGGAGCAAGGTTACTCGAAGAATATACATATTGCATTATATCGCATTGCGTGGTATGACATTTTATTACCGTTTAGATAAATTCCATGCGTTTTGATTGCCCATAGCCAATGCATACCACAAGTACTTCGTGTCATTTGCGGGAAAATACAGGATTTGCGGGAAAATATAGAATTTGCCGGGGTGTAGTAAATGTCACGTGACTAGCTCAACTGGTTGTACGAAAATACAAACTGCGGATGAGAATTTTTTTCCAACACGCCTCGCCGATTACATTTGTTAAAAGACTTGAATTCATTATGTTTGGGAATACCACAATTCGGTAAATTTTATTTTTGCTTTTTGTTTGAAGATTTCTTGAGCACGTTTGGCCCCAAAAATGCGCTAGATTGTAGTTTTTCGCGTATTAGAAGCTAATGCTAGAATATAGCATTGTGTAATCAGTTACCGCGTTAGAATTTGGGCAATCTAATTAAAATTAGCTCCATTATTACATGTGGATCTAACAGCAGCCCGTTGGACCTCATGTCCAGTTGACCTTTCATTCGACCAATCAAAACCTTACTTGCAAAATCATGCCAGTGATTCGAGTACGAGTGCGAATAATTTTTACATGCTCATATACCACTAGAGTTTCGAGCATGTCCGTCCCGGGGCCTGTCTCTGGACAGAAAAAATTAAGGGGACAATTTTGAAATTTTAATCCAAAAATTAATTTTGATGCGCATCTCAAATTAATAGAATTTAATAAAATGAAATAAAAATCTACTCATTAAATTTGGTCGCTAGATTAGATTGGGCGGTCAAAAAGAAATTAGATAGATAGATAACTAGTTTAACGGGAGTGTGTGTGTGTGTGTGGGTGGGGGGGGGGGGATGAAAATGGACAGAATTTTTAAAATAGCAATTAGTAAAAGAAATTAGTAGGATTAAAAAAAAAAAAAAAAAAATGAATTGACTGCTCTCAAGATCTGCTGGCGCCGGTGTGTCACGACAAGTCCCGTCGCGTCGTTGAACCGTAGTGTGCGCAGCTCGTAGTGAGTCCCATCCGACAGTGGCTTCCATTTCTGGTTGCTGTACCGGCCTCTCAACTTCTTCGTGTCTGTTGTATCCCCATGGGTGTAGTCCCGGAATTGTCTCTTGAGTTTCCCCAAGGCCAACTCCCACGGGTCTACGTCCTCCTCTGCAGCAGGCGGGGGGATTGTTGAAGCAGGCGGCTTCGACTTAGCAAGGTGGTTGTCTGGTGGTGTGACGGCTTTCCGCTTAGCAGCCGCGGCAACAACTGTATCCATGGCCGACTCAACGGGAGCGGTAGGTAAAATTAACCGCTTCACCGGAGTCGGCTTGGGAGTAGAAGTGGGCCGTCGCGGTGGTGACTGGTACATGGCAGTGTCCAGTGTCCCGCTGGTCGCGTCCGTCGACTTGTCCGCCTGTGGCGAGCTGGTCTCCTTCCGCCGAGTAGATGGAGGGGGCGACGACTCAGATGGAACCGCCGCTGGCGGTTGAGCCGCCAGCTTTGGTTCCCCCTGTGTCGCCCCTGGCGCACGTCTCCTCTTTCCACGTCCTCTTCTGGGTATCGAGATCGCAGTACACTAAGGTCACAGTCGCCCGTGACCCAGTGTACGCGACTCGATACTCACGCAGCACGCCGTAACTAGCTAAGAGTCCCCCCAGGTGTGGGGGGGGGGGGGTCAGGGGGGGGGGTTGGGGGTAGCTCGAGAGCACAAACAGCAACGTCTTGCTTCATAGCGAGTTGAAATCGGAGTGTGCAGTGATTTGAAAAGAATTTGAAAACATTCGGGATTACGTGGAGGGTATACGAAATGATTCGGGTGAATTACGAAGTATGCCGGAAACTAATTGCAATATAAAATTTTATATAAAATTCGTTTCAAGACGAAACAAAAAACCGTGATGGTATAGCCATAAAATCTTTTTATACTAGTATACAATCCAGAGTTTATTACTGCACCTTTTCCCCTGCTTTTTCAATGTTGAAATAGACCAACAAGTTCGCCTATTGCATAAATAGTCTCGCCCGATATTTTTAGAATTTGTATTACGAACATATTTTAAGTAATAACTTGACATGCTGTTTGACAGGTTCTACAAGTTAGTACAACACGACAAATATGTTTGTTCGGCTGCGGGTTAAAACACGCAAGATAATAAGGTACTAAGATTTGACTCCCTTTGCGTAACACAGGATTTCAGGGTACAACCTCACGGAATCCTTGTTGACACTCTTAATAGCCAAACAGCCAACAACAAAAAACAGTAATATCGTGTATAGTTATTTGTTAATAAAACAAAAATTCAATACATTTTGAGGAATTTGATGTTGTGTTATGTTATTAAACTCAAACTCAAAATGTGTGTGTAGTTTATTTAAAAGTTTGACTGTTAGTGTAATTTTAGTTTAATTATAAAACAAAGATATAAAAGTTAATAAATTCCTTACATATTTCTTGACAGGCGTACGGGATTGTACGCACCTCCAAAATCTGTATTTCCTTCGACTAAACCAATCAAACCAAAGGCAAAGAAAACCATATCATTTATCTCTTTATTTCAACTTATTTCCGTGCTTATATCCAGATAAGGTTCAAGCACGCTGTCCTGGACACACACACTTCAGCTATCTGGGCTGTCTGTTCAGGGCAGTGATTAGTAGTTAGTTGTTACTGGTTAGTGAGAGAGAAGTAGGTGCAGTGGTCTTACACCTACCCATTGAGTCATTAAAACTCGCTCTGGGTGGGAGCCGGTACCGGGCTGCGAACCTACTAACTACCAGCCTTATGTCCGATGGCTTAACCACGACACCACCGAGGCCGGTAAAAGCACATCAATGGAGAACAAAGAAACAAGGAGCAGCAGCATCTAGAAGCCTGAATGACTCGAGCCCAGCAGAGACAACGGCAGTACGAGAGGTCCATGTGGCTGGTCCAGGTGGCTGGTCCATGTGGCTGGTCCACGTGGCTGGTCCAAGTGGCTGGTCCATGTGGCTGGTCCAGGTGGCTGGTCCATGTGGCTGGTCCATGTGGCTGGTCCAAGTGGCTGGTCCAGGTGGCTGGTCCATGTGGCTGGTCCAGGTGGCTGGTCCAAGTGGCTGGCCCACCGGAACTGATATTACCAGGTAATGATGTTGGTATTGTCACAGCGTAACATTTACAACTATATTCAAATGTAATTTGTATATGTAGCGTGCAAGTATGATTCAATTAATTATTATTGGATTGGATAACATATTAACGTGCCTATATTCAATTACGGTTCAAGCACGTCTCTCCCGGGCACAATCTCTGACTTCGCTGACTAGGTCCGGGACGGGGGGGGGGGGGGGGGGGGGGGGGGGGGGAGGTGGGCAGAAAATGGGCAGAATTCTGAAAAATAGCAATTAGTAAAAAAAAATTATAGAATTTTAAAAGAATAAAATAAAAAGTTGCAAGCAAAATATAAAAAAGAATTGACTGCTCGGCCGAATATTCATATAATTTGGAGTATTTCAGAAGGACAGTCCAAAAGTAAATAAGAGAAAGAAGAGAGGGTCGCATTATTAATAATTATTTTAAAAAGAAAGTAATTTCGACATAAAATTTTGAACGAAGTCCGATCTATATGTCCACGTGAGTGGCCTCTTTAAGGCCGCTAGGGTGCACACCTTGTAGGGACGAGATGGGTGCATCCCGTCAAGAAAACCCCTAGATTGACAGTCAATAGACGTTGAATGCGTAGTGCTGTGCTGAAATACAGATCTTGAGAAGCCGGATCCGTCTGAACGAGAGAGATTATGGTTTGGTATAGTGGTGCGGACGGGCCAAAGTAAAGTCTAGAAAAAAGAGTAGTAGAGGCCGACCCCGCTTCCTATTTCTTCTGAGAGTGGGGCGGTCAATCTTCCAGTGCTGCTAGGACAGGCTTTGACATGTAGAGACTAAACGCGAACAACCGTGGCGTTCTGCAGAATGGCCGTCATACGAGTCATGGAAAAACAAGTCGACATAAGTCAGCCGGAGAAATGACGTGGAGGTAAGGGACCTCGCTAAAATGAATCCAACCTGGTGGTGGAGGTTGTCGAAACGAGAAGTGTTCCAGCGTTCAATCAGTTCCAATGGCCGCATACATGCCAGTAGAAAATTCCATTTCGCTGACAAAACCAAAATAAAATAGAGGTTTCTCAAGTCGAGCACACAAAAACACGTGCAGTATGCACAAGTGGAACATACACGTCTTACCGCGTCGAGCTCCAGACTGGGAATTATTGTTATTGCGGCACCTTCCATTTATGCAACAACTTAGTTAGGGGCTAGCAATCAGACCAATTAGTGTGAAACTAAAAGTGCAGCAGTCAAGGACACTATGGATTTTAATTGTTGCCCCCAGCTTATCAGCTAAAGACTATAACCCATGGCAATAACGTGTCAACAAATATATGTATAATGTATCTTATAAATATTCGTTATTCTATACATGAAAATACATAGACCGAAAATACATAGACCGAATATAACGAACCGAAGCGGGGACCCCAAGGACGGAAGCTCAGTTGTGATCCCCTTGGGGGTTCTCAGTCGCAGTGTCAGCTCTATCGTTCATCTAATAGCTTAGACATATATGTTTTATCTGCCTCGTCATGTTCTTAATTTATTAATCATGTTTTATGTTCAAAAGTGAAATTGAAAATATACATTAAAAAAAAGAAACATGATATTGATTTTCAAAGTTTAAAAAAACAACCCAAATACCTGGTAGACATGATACAAGCAAACAAAGATCAAGACGCCATGGGACGGGGTTTACTCTGTACATGTTCGAAACAATATCTCTAGGAATCCACCTGGAACATGTACACAGGCATAATATGTATGTGTGACACAGGTGTGGGCAAAATGTCAGTATCGGTTATGACCACCACGAGCCCTGATGACAGCTTGACAACGGCGACATATGGAAGCAATCAAATGTTGCACAACACGTTGTGGAATGTTCCGCCACTCATGCGGCCGATTACGAACTGTCTGGTCAAAAAGTATGTGTAGTCCAGGGATTTGTATTGCTGTGGCTGTTGCTGTTGTGCTTCGATTTCGAAGATGACACACCCGGATGTATCGATCTTGAGCGGCGGTGGTTACTCTGGGACGACCTGACCTTGGCCGGTCATTAACACTTTCAGTGATGTTGTACCGTGCCCATAAAGCAGAGATGGTCTGTCTGGAGACGACAAAGTGCCTTGCCACAGCTTGTTGAGTTGTCCCTGCTTGCAATCATCCAATGGCATTATTGCATTGTCGTTATGTGGTCTGTTTGAATAACTGCTGGTTTGGCCTTTTATGCCCCACCAACGGAGGTTTCTACATGCAAAGTGTAAGAACGTCCTGATGCACGTGCTTCTCTCAGGATTGCGCATTTGCGTTTCAAACAAAACGTTGACTGTGGTTACGTTTATGCCAATCGAACGTGTTTTATAGTGTTTTTTGCATCACCATTAAACTTAGCTCTTCTGGCCTCAGACCACAATTAATTTCACTATGTATTCTCATGTAGCCCCAGTGGCTGTAGCACTTTTATTAATTTCACCAGGCCATTAGCATTTCACGGGAAACATTACCTGCCTGGGCCCATTGAACACTCGAAAGGACGACATCTGTTGTCCAGCTCTTTTCCACGTTATATCAATGTAAACAAACACACGTGGGCCAAGGGACCGAATCACACCCATTTCTCTGCATTTTACACAAATTTTGCACGACTTCAATGTGCTCTGGGGGACATTATGCAGTATCCAGTGTAAACCAAGTGCACATATTCACTAACTGCATCCTCTTACCTGTCAAACCCAGTGTAACAATCCAGTATACTAAGCAGCTCCCCAGCCATTAATCACATCACAAGAAAACTACATTTTCTCGCATTAGTTTCCGTATTTTGGACAACCAAATGGGTGGATAACTCTAGTCTGAGGCCTATCAGACCAAAATTGTTTTCACCATGACACTCAAACTCACATATGGCATTTAAATACATATGTCAAGTTGCATACAGGCAATAAAAAGAATATTTGATACCAAATATGGCTATTGGAGCCTGTGAAATGGGGGACTGCCTGTGCCGCAAATGGCGGCAATCTGCGTCAAATTATTCCCAATAGTGGACTAGTAATTATGCAATAACTTTAAAAGTTACAGACATTTTTCTGAACAACAAAAAGAAACTTGCTCCTTATTGTGTTCTCTGCAATTGAAATATAGCAGTTGGAATATGATTTAAAAAAAAAAAAATTCAATTTAATTTAAATTGATACATTTTCAAAAAAGAAATTCCCACAAAGTTCTCTTTTTAAACAAAATTTAATCTTTAAAACTGTAAAATTTTGTATACTGCACACAGTCAACATATGCCAATTACAAATTAGGACTGCTCGAGTATCATTCTGGTGAGGGTAATTAGCAAGGTGTCTGCACACCGTAACAGGTCACACCTGAATGCAGAGGACAGGGCACCAGTCTGCAAAGATGCAGTACCGAATGCACAGTGAACAAAAAAAAGCTGTCAACTGCCACTGCATTGAAATGTTTTAATGCATCAGAACTGAAAGTGACATCACACATGAACTGATATATATATATAAGGGTGGACATGCATACCACAATAAGTATTTCACTGTTTTATACACGAGTCACATCCATGGAAGGCAATACAAGACGAAAGACACAGTTCAAGAAGGGACATGCACCTTGGAATAAGGTGCTGCATGAACATGCAAGTCCAGAATCTCACACTGAGAAGTTGCGACCAGTAGTCCAGATGAATATAGACGAGTTTGCCTTGGTCACGAAGTCGAGTTCCACTTCAGCCACCATATCCACTCCAGATTGCGAAGGTGCGTCACAGCCAGTCCGCCTGCTACGTCCCATTACGAGTACATGTACTGCGTCTGAAATGAAAGAAGAACAACAGTGTAAAGACAAAGAAGGCATGAGAATAATGGACAATGACAGAATGGTAGATGCATGGAATTCAGCTTTCAGATACCACTCAACAGCTTCCCCTGAGTGCGACGAGCCTGAAATGCAAATATTAAAAGAGGTTAAGTGGGGTCTTTGTTGGAAAGTCACACTACACTGTGTGAATTGTGACTTCACTGCTCCTGAAAGCAAATTGTACAATGAGGTGAAGACAAATAAACCTGGCCCAAATGCAGCAAAAACTAATGTGGGTCTTGCTATCGGTCTCCAAGATACTCCCGTCGGCAATACGAGAGCGAGAGTGCTATTGGCAGGCATGGACATTCCACCACCGTGTCGGAGCAGCATGCAGAGAACATCATACAAGGTATCAACGGCTGTAACAGATCTAAATGAAAAAGATATGGCACAAAAACGTGAAACGTGGAAATGAACGTGATGAAATTAACATAGCCATGGATGGGAGATACAACTCCACGACAATAACAAGTCGGAAGAAACCGGGCCAGAATGCATCACAAGCTATAGGACTTGCGTGTGAAACGATGACTGAAAGAAAATGCATTGTAAGTGCCTGCTTCCAGAATAAACTTTGTTGGACCGGAGCCTGGTTAAGAAACAAAGGTATTCATGTGACGTGTCCCGGTGGTCATCCTGACTGCACAGCAAACTTGCCGCCATTTGCTCCGCTGTCGGAATACGAGATGGGAAAAGATATCGGAACAGACTTGGCTCTACAAGGTATTCTCATAAAATACGTCACAACAGATGGAGATTCCAGATCATCTGCTGGAGTTGGTAGTGCTTTGAAACTTCTACATCCAATGTGGAAAGTGCAGCGGCTAGCCGATCCAACCCACTTAGGTCAGAGTCAGTTTCGTAAGTGTTACAAAGCTAACTTCAGTCCCGACATGTTTACTGGGTACACCCGTGAACAAAAGCGTGAAGCACAGAAGGTATTCAGCCAGGATATGAAAGCAAGGTGCAGTTTAATTCTTAAAGAACTGATGAAACTACACACTGGGTAATATCGGTGTACTGAAACGAAACTTACCAAAGGTCCTGCAATCGACACTTTCGTGCTACGGTGGTGACTGTTCAAAGTGTTCGCGGTACTCGGTCGTCTGCAGTGGAGGAATAACGAACAACTGGTGGCACCGATCCATGTTCCTGGATACACACAGAATCACAGAGCTGAATATGAATGAAAATGACAAAATGTTAGTACTGGAACTTCTGAAGATTAAACTAAGTATTTCAGCTGTAGAGCAAATGAAACTGTATACAGACACACAGAAATGTGAGGCTGCGAACCGTTCTCTCAGTGTTTCCTTACCTAAGAATGTGAACTATTCACGAACGATGACTGGGAGAGCTGCATCCATCATCCACAGGCTGAACAACGCCCCGGGAACATCGATGATAGAAAAGTTCAAGTACTGTGGCATCGAACTGTCAGCTCGGGTGAGGCGTTCACTGCGTCAGATGGACAAAGAGTCGGACTATCAAAAAAGATATCAAAACAATCCACAGGTGGTTAAACGGCACTTAGTCCAGCAAGGAAGTAAACTTAGAGATCACTTACGATATAAACATTTGCACAGAGATCAACAAGCTGACTACAAGAAAGGATTATTACATATTGACAGTCAAAGAGCAGACAACTCCTGTGACCACAGTTATTCAAAGTATTTTTGTCACAAACTTTCAAGTGATACATATAATATAGGAACTATCAGTTTGCATGATAGCATTTCTGCTGTGGACATGAACCCTAGACATTGAAGATTGACTTTAAACAATAAAAAATAGTAATGTGAATAAATGTATGCTTTTGAATAAATGTATCATGTGATATTTATATGTGATATTTATATGTGATTTTATGACATAAAATATTTCTTTAAATTAAACTTTGTTATTGTTTTACATTCTTATATGTTATGCATTCTGAGATGCAAGAGGCAGGGAGGGTATTGTCCATGTCCCTGGCAGACATCCCTGTTTACACATTGTATGCGCGAGCTGTTAATTGCATGTGGCTCAGCAGGTAAGTGATATTTAAACATACAAAGACGGTTATGGCACAGGTGACTGATGTCACTGCCATCTATGTCCATCTCCTTATTAAAGACCATGAAACTTAATCTGTGAGCATTTACTGTACGATACTGGCCTGTGATTGGTGATTTGAACTTAACAGCACCATATCCATTTGGTCTTGGAGGCCCATTCCATATTATACATTCACCATTTGGCCCAGGATCACATTTTGAAAAAATTACCCTCTGGTATTTTTGAAAAAAAGCCTCCATTTTGACTTATTCAGTTAGTCTTAATACTCAAAGTGAGGCTCTCACAGGGTGTAGAGATGCATTATCATTGAAAAGAATGACCTATGACCTGATACGGGTACAATGCAGGTCAAATCATGTTATAATTTGTGAAATTACAAATTTCAAAATATAAATATAATAAAATTTAACTTAATTTAAAGAAATAAAATATTCATCACCCAAACTGATAACTTTCAAATTTCCACCTATCTGCACAATTATCATGTACATTTTGAGTGCTGTAACTGTCATAGTTACCTCACAATTAGGTATCAAAGTGTGTCACACTGTGTCAAACATCACTGAAGAAATCCTCCATATTGACTTATTTGACCTTAACCTTCAAAGTGAGGCTCTCTAGGGTGTAGGGATACATTCTGATTGAAAAGAATGACCTATGACCTGATAGGGGTACAATGCAGGCTGAATCATGTCATAATTTGTGAAATTACAAATTTTGAAAATATAAATATAATAAAATTTAATTTAATTAAACAAAATAAAATATTCATCACCCAAACTGATTAGTTTCAGATTTTCACCTATCTGGACAATTCGCATGTAAATTTTGAGTGCTGTAACTGTCATAGTTACCTCCCAATTAGGTATCAAATTGTGTCGCCCTGTGTCAAACATCCTACTCTATCAGGCCTCAGACCACAATTAATTTCACTATGTATTCTCATGTAGCCCCAGTGGCTGTAGCACTTTTATTAATTTCACCAGGCCATTAGCATTTCACGGGAAACATTACCTGCCTGGGCCCATTGAACACTCGAAAGGACGACATCTGTTGTCCAGCTCTTTTCCGCGTTATATCAATGTAAACAAACACACGTGGGCCAAGGGACCGAATCACACCCATTTCTCTGCATTTTACACAAATTTTGCACGACTTCAATGTGCTCTGGGGGACATTATGCAGTATCCAGTGTAATCCAAGTGCACATATTCACTAACTGCATCCTCTTACCTGTCAAACCCAGTGTAACAATCCAGTATACTAAGCAGCTCCCCAGCCATTAATCACATCACAAGAAAACTACATTTTCTCGCATTAGTTTCCGTATTTTGGACAACCAAATGGGTGGATAACTCTAGTCTGAGGCCTTCTTGTTTACTCTTCTGGAGGGGGGGGGGGGGGGGGGGGGGGGGGGGGGGGGGGTGGGGGTGGGGGGGGGGGGTGGGGGGGGGGGGGGGGGGGGGGGGGGGGGGGGGGGGGGGGGGGGGGGGGGGGGGTGGGGGGGGGGGGTGGGGGGTGGGGGGGGGTGGGGGGGGGGGTGGGGGGGGGGGGGTGGGGGGGGGGGGGGGGGGGGGGGGGACCGAACCACAAATCTAAATATAGTGTTCAACGGGGAATTAAAAACCAGGAAAAATACGTCAAACAAAATTGGAACTGTTGAACAGTGGTCTGTTGCGTTTATTGTGTTCATAATTATTTTTTTAAACACTCATCCGGGAGCAACTAGAGTATCTGGGTTGGAGTGGAAAAGATATGACGAACACTTTCGTATAGAAAAGTCACTTTATACAACAAGTTCATGGAGGGAGGTTGATACGGAGTTCAGTTTATTGTACATGATGCCAACCCAGACCATGCCCATTGTACAGAGTAGCAGGGACAGCACAACGGGTATATGCTACGATTTTAACTACAAATGGTCTTGTAGTTGTTACCCATGTTCTATATCCATATGTACACTAGATGAGGGTAACCAAGCACATACCTCCTGTCAGGCTGGAGTGCAATAAAGCAGTCACTATATACCCAGAAAGTTTACCAATAGGAAGCCCTTTCGAGCTACCGAAAGTAGACTATTCTTTAACCAGGGGGAGGAGGGGGGGGGGGGCAAGGAAGAGGGTTGCCACATCAAAGGTGTATGGTCGTGCCCCGTTGTAAGTAGGTAATTTATGGGAGATACTGTGTATGTGGGGGGAGGGGCGTGTTTGTGTATGTATGTGCGTGTGTGCTTGTTTCTGTTTCACACAATTAAACGATGTCATGAAACGAGGAGATTACGTTGTAGTTTTAATATCAATACAGCAAACGCTAGTTTGTTTCGTTTAACAACACCACTAGAGTACATGGGTTTATTAGACCTCGGCTATTTGATGTCAAATGTTTGGTATGTCTAACATGTAGTCTTAGAGAGGAAACCCGCTACATTTCTCCATTAAAAGTAAGGGAGCCTTTGTATTCACTATCCCACAGACATGATAACACCCACAACGGCTTTTCGTATACCAGTCGTAGTGCACTGTTCGGAACGAGAATGGCCCAGTGTGCCCGCTGATGGGGAAGCGATCCTAGATCGACTGCGCACCAGGCGAGTGTTTTGCCACTGGACTATGCCCCGCCCCTTTTATCAATACAGCATTGCAAATGTTAAGATAATATATGACAAACGTATTTTCAAAGAATGCTTTATCAATGAAGATCAGTAATCGCGAATACTGTATAACATTTTGGTTCAACAGAACTGAAGAGTTAGTTGCAGGGGAGGCAATCCCAAGTCAGTAATTAACGACATGTTTTTCTGTTGGAATTTCCACGTCTTGGTCTGCAACGCCTGCTACAGCACTCATGATTCCTCTTGCATCGATCTCCCCTCTCTGAACACTAGAACAAAACAAAATTAAAGAATAATCACTCAGTGGTACGCCCAGTATTTATACACGTTTAACTTCGGTACTTACGCAATAGCTGAAGTTTAAAGTTTGTTTTGTTTAACGACACCACTACAGCACATTGTTATATTAATTTTTGGCTATTTGACGTCAGAAATTTGGTAATTCTGACTCGTAGTCATCAGATGAAACCCGCTACACTTTTTCCTTATACAGCAAGGGATCTTTTATATACACCATCTCATAGACAGGATATCACAAACCACGCCATTTTATTTTATACCAGTCGTGGAACACTGGCTGGAACGAGAAATAGCCCAAATTGACTCACCGATTGGGATTGATCCCACACTGACCGCGCATCAGGCGAACCCATTGATTACCACTGGGCTAACTCCCGCCCAAGGCAATAGCTAAAGACACGGAATAGGTTTCGCTAACACTAAACCAAAATAACATCCGATTGGGTCAAACTTCAAAGTGCACCTGACTTTTGATAGCGCAATTAATACTACTAGTCCTGCCATTGTTGATAAATGTGACAGGTCGTTTGGCGGTACAAGGATGTATTGTCTAGTACCGGATATCGTCGGGAGAGGCTGTCCTCCTGTAGTCGATGCACTAGGTTGAGATTCGTGGATAAACCAAATGCCCATTTGACTCTGTTTTGCAGAGATACGAGAGATACCGACTTGATTATGGTTAACGGTTTTGTCGTTCAGATTTGATTGTAATAAAAATAGTAATTGTATCTAGGTAGTAAATACATGGAACTTTATCAAGTTTCTGCCAATATCACTTTGTCAGGTAGTCTTGTGCTTAAAACAGGAACGGATATCTGTAAAACTAAATATTACAATGTTGTGTAAAGTAGGGTTTTTGTAAAAAAAAAAAAAATAACAACAAACAAAACATCCTGTTATATCTAACAATAACCGTGGAAGGTTCCACTTACTTTACTAAATGCAGGATGTCTCAATAGCTCAGGACATATCGTGACAAGCCTGATCATTGCAGGCGTTTCGGTGCCACGGGTTCGAGTCCCAGCAACGGCATGATACAATAATTTGTGAGGAAAGAAAGAATTTAATTATGCCCTGCGCCAGTGCGTTAACATCTATGTATGTAATAGTCAAACCGACATACACATAACATATAGATATGTATACATCAATACATGAATAAATACGTGCGCATGCAAGCACAAACACAAGCACGCACGCACAATCAATATTTCATGCCTGATAGATATGTCAAAACCTTTGTGTTTAAATAAAATGTAAGTTTGTGGGTCGAGTCCATTGCATAAAAAATAGATTTCTATTAAAAGACACATTCCCGTATGTCATGTCATTAAGATTGTTCAGAAAAGTAAAATAGTTCCTTCAAACGAACTCTAAATCATGTGATGAAAGCAAAAAAGAGAGATGGACGATTACTTACTCCACCATTTCCATGTCTCCTTTGACAGGTCCTTCCATTGCCGTATTCCCGTCGCTTGCAGACGAAACGGCCACAACACCGAACGAAGTTATTTCTGCCGCATCTGTGTCCCCGGGGCAAGCACTGTAAAACAGTTTCACGTGTAGTCACATGTAATCACAGAACAATAGTAGTTTAAACAGGCGATTCCAAAGTTGGAAGTACACTATTTCGTTATTTTCACTTTTATTTGTAACAAATATCTACAAATTAATTGATCCCACGCATATTTATTTCTACATGATTAACTCTAGAATAATAATTTTAAAAAGTCTTGCACTGGACGAAAAGAGATGTTTCCTGAATAATGTGTGGGTATATATAGCATGGCCACCATCTTTGTTTATTTTATCACTTGACCGCAGGAAACAGAAAACATAATTTTATTAAATCCAGAGGCAGTTTAAAGTCTGTAATTCAATAATCCATGTTCACAGTAATTATACTTTATATACTTTCATCAACAGCAAATAAAACCACACGACATTTTACAAACAAGTATTTTGACAATGTCATGGTCATTCATCGTTTCCATGTAATTGTTCTATTTTACTGTCTAGTGTCTACGTTTGTTATTATTGTTATTGTTAGTTAATATTTAGTCAAAACACAATTCAGTGTAGACTATGAAGAAAAGAAATATAAAATCAAATCATTACGGAAATTAAAAAAGGTGTACCTGTGTGTAAGGATCATTTGTTGTTATATTATATGGTTTGTTTTCTTCAGTGACGTCACAGTAATGACAATTCTTACGAAATGAGTTACAAAGAGAATAATACATGAGTGGCCGTTAGATACTATTTAGCTCACGAGTTGTTTTAAAATGTATCTATAGAGCGAAAGTGAGTTAATATGTTTTTAAACAATCAGTTGTGAGATAAATGGTATCTAACGGACACGAATGTATTATTCTATTTCTTACATATCCTCAAAAAGCCAGGTTTTAAGCAACTTTTAATATCTTTTTCGACTAATCGTTATTTACAGCCGTTACACTTGTAGCTAACTTACGCGACCCATGATTGTCAGGTTAACTATACGTCACAATGTAATCATTTCCGTGTAGTTTTTCATTGGATGTATGGCACTGGTGACCTGGTCATCACCTAGGAGCAGCCAGTCGTATGTCGTGAAATTGTTATCACACGTACATGTGTAAACAACCATGTTTTATCAAAAATACATAAAAATGATGTTCTCACCAACGGGTGTTTAACAAAGTTTGTTTTAGAAAAAAACAACACGAAAAGGGATGGATTCTGTATTTTGTAAAGGATGAGGACAGAAAATTGTTTACAAAAATGGCAGTGGGTGTTTGCCGATGACAAATGAGTCGAGCTACCAAACGTAGTGATATCTGTAGGAGAAGGGTGGTGGGTGGTTGGGGCAGGCTCCCCTGAAAATCTTGCAATAATGATGCTCAAAGATGCCGGACAATTTTGTGTT
This sequence comes from Gigantopelta aegis, assembly GCF_016097555.1. NCBI lineage: Eukaryota > Metazoa > Mollusca > Gastropoda > Neomphalida > Peltospiridae > Gigantopelta > Gigantopelta aegis. Next base: position 50,884,750 of record NC_054712.1, on the reverse strand, counting down.
GTATACTGTGGATGATAGAACCAAGTTAAAGTTAAACTGTTTTGTTTAACGACACCACTGAAGAAGATTGATTTAGTAATCACCGGCTATTGTATTGAATTTCAAACAGAAATTGGTAAAGTTTGTGAGGGGGAGAACTACAAAGAGGCGTGGGCTGGGGTACACAGGAACCATCTGAAAATCCCCCCCCCCCCCCCCCCCCCCCCCCGGATCCACCAATGAGAACAAACAGTACAGACAACAGTGGCTGCACTGGGGAAGAGGATCCATTTTTTCAGAATTAATAAATGAGTCAAATATGTATCCGTTCTTCCTGCACCGTCTGTAGGAGGACTGCCACAACGGCGCCGTTACAATCACCGTGTTTAAAATCATTATAAGGCACACCAGGCCTGACATGAGAAACATATAAACCACACTTGGCTTAAATAAATAAATAATTAAATAAATAATTAATTAAAAACCTCATAACACTAGTTCAAAAAACAAAATAGATCATAAATTCACCAGAGGCCTATGTCTTTCTCTACTGTCGTCCGCCAATGCTATGACAAGAATAAGGCAGAACAGACCAACAACAAAGAACATCTGCATGATGACGAGTTGTAACCTACAACAAAACATATGTAATACAAATTACTACTACTAGTACTACTACTACTTCTACTACTACTACTACTACTACTACTACTACTACTACTACTACCACTACTACTACTATACTACTACTACTACCACTACTACTACTACTACTATATTACTGCTACTACTACTATACTACTACTACTAATACTACACTACTACTATACTACTGCTACTACTACTACTACTACTACTACTACTACTACACTACTACTATACTACTACTACTACTACTACTACTACTACTACTACTACTACTACTACTACTACTACTACTACTACTACTACTACTACTACTACTACTACTACTACTACTACTACTACTACTACTACTACTACTACTACTACTACTACTACTACTACTACTACTACTACTACTACTATACTACTATACTACTGCTACTACTATACTATACCACTACTACTATTAATACTACTACTATACTACTGCTGCTGCTGCTCCAACTGCTATACTACTACTACTACTTTACTAAAAACGTTAAAGTTTGTTTTCACTCCACTAGAGTACATTGATTTATTCATCATCAACAACTGGATGTCAAACATTTGGTAATTTTGACATATAGTCTTAGAGAGGAAACCCGCTACAATTTTTTCATTAGTAGCATGGGGTCTTTTATATGCACCATCTCACAAACAGGGTAGGGCTTACCAGGGCCTTCGATATACTGCTCGTGGTGTACTGGCTGGAAGGACAAATAGGCCAATGGGCTCATCGACGGGATCGATCCTAGATCGACCGCGCATCAGGCAGCCACTTTACCACTGGACTACGTCTCGCCCCACGACAACTATACTATCACTACTACTACCACCACTGCTGTTGCCCCTATCCTCTTCCTCATATGTTGCCCCTATCCATATCCTCTTCTCTTTGAGAATGGCCAATACAGCACAAAATTGAAGTTTTGAGTAAAATTCAGTATCCGTAAAATTCTGTGATATTTGTGTTTTTGTACAGTTCTTTACACTGTTTTTTTTTTAAGTCTTGAATTTTTATATTGATGTTGATCATCACTTTATTTATTTGCATTACCATAGTTTGACACCCAATAGCCGATGTATTTTTCGTGCTGGGGTGTCGTTAAACATCCATTCATTCATTCATTACTACTACCTTAGGTCCAGCTGACAAAACATATTGCGCTAAATATTACATACAAAGTTGCATTCCATAAATATAAAGGCTATGGTCGCTGTCATCTCTGTCACTTAACATATAAGAGGCTGTATACATGGCAACCGTGTAGATATCGTCGGTTGCTGAAAGTTGGCTATCTACACGGCGATCGTATTTTGGTGGAAAATCTAGTGTAAAGCCACGACAACACATTAAAACATTTCCCTGTGAAGTATAGGGTACATCTAACTACAGTGTGTACATAGTATAATAAGATAATGTATTGTTACTTACAGCGAACTGCGGACTTGGATCCACTAATTATCACGGCGCAGGTCTAGAGTTTTATAGTGTTTGGCTTTTCACGACACTTGCATTTGTGATTTAATTGCGTTGATAAATCAAGTCGCGCTCGAGAGTTGATGAAGACACAAATCAAAACAGGTATAATATAGGCACTTTACAGAGACACACAGGAAGATAGTAATAGTAATTAATAGACCTATTAGTAGTTTATCTGAGATTTCGAAAGATACCAATAACAGATATTAAGTGCTATTGGACTTCCAGTGGTGGATCCAGCGTGAAATTGAGCATGTGTTACTATAGTGGATGGCGAAGGAGGTGGGGGGGGGGGTCTTGTAGCATTGTTTTCTTTTTAAAATATATATATTCACAACAAAGAATACAGGTTATATATATATAAGCTAATCCAGCCGGCTGGTTTGATGATGCTTTAAATATAATATACTAGTACATTAAAGGGACATTCCTGAGTTTGCTGCAATTTTTAGGAAGTTATCGACTAACAGAGACTTTTTAACGATTGTAATTACATAAAATTTTGCATAAAATATTAGTGGCTGTATATTAAACGTGTTTCTGATCGTTCTAATATTTCTACTAGGTTAAATTTTATTTTATTTCCTAAAACTTTTTTTTTCATACGTACGAAATTATTTAAAGACAAAATCCAGTTTGGGCTTCTTACAAATATTAAGATGACGAGAAACATATTGCATATATAGACACTGATATTCTAAACAAGAAAATATATTTAATATGTAAGTTTAATCGTAGAAATAGTTTATTAATCGGAACCATCTTACAATGCAGCAAACTCATAAATGTCCCTTTAACAATATCCAAACATTAAAACAACATCCAGTCCTTTGTCAATATGGAAATGGAATTCAATCTTAAAATTTAACGTCACGTCTTAACCTGTCGGTCATTCTTATTGGATGTTGCAGGTTTACAAGCCTTGCATTTTACGAACTAATAATCGGCTAAGAACATTTATATGAATATTTTCCAGCATGTCTACATTTTCGTATCCCCAGATTTCACAGCAATACTTGGGCTATTGAGCGATTTCTCGTTCCAGCAAGTGCACCACGACTGGTATATCAAAGGCCGTGGTATGTGCTATCCTTTCTGTGAGATGGTGCATACAAAAGACACCTTGCTAATAATGGAAAAATGTAGAAGGTTTCCTCTCTAAGAATATATGTCAAAATTACCAAATGTTTGACATCCAATAGCCGATGATTAATAAATCAATGTGCTCTAGTGGTGTCGCTAAACAAAACAAACTTAAACTTTTACATACACATAAACCTTTTCCTGTCAGTATATATTGGTGTATACTTAAATTCAGGTATGCATGCTTCTAATATATGTAATATAGATATTGTTGATGTATGTAGATGCATAATGTTAATATTGCTCTTAATAATGATTATACAAATCTAAATATAAAAAAATGTGACATTGACCATATATTTCGCTTCCAATCTGTCGGCGATATCAGGAGTGAAGCATGGTGTTGACTGAAGTCTTTGTAACGCCACCGCATTCGCACTCCATAGTCTCTTCATTCAAATCCTCCATTGTGAAAGTCGCATTCTTTATTCAATGAATGAATGAACGAAAAATACAACGGCTATTGGGTGTCAAACTATGGTACATATTCTTTATTAACGTCAAATTAACAAATTAAAAACACAGTTCAATAAATATACTGCGATAACACAGAAATAAACAGACGCCAGCCACTCCCATGGAGCTATGAGGGATATTTGAACTATTAAAAAGACTATCAGGGTGTATACTACCACATCAACTCTCATAGGTGACAATAGTAACATATGTGGCTTAAACTCTTGCATGTAGCGTATCAATCGATATAAACACCAGGGATATAAATACTATCACCACTGACCCTTAAACTGAATCAGGAAAACATGGGAGTCAAGCTGCTCATTTCAGAGATAACGGGTAGTGTCTGTGACTACCATAGTTCCACACAAAATTTGAGTACTTTTTTTATCGGTACCCTATACATGTTTCAAGCACAAGGCTACCTGATACAAATGAAATAAAAATGCATAAATTTTTTGCCCAAATGAAACTAATATTTTGTAAAACCAACACGCTCATATTTATCACCAATCACAGCACTCGTGGTGTTAACTGCCCGAACTTTTACCCAGCCGGAAGTTATTTGGTTTAGTACTACATTCAGAAAAATTTAAACATGGTTTTGTAAAGGACCCCGTTCATTTGAAAACGAGAACCACAGTTAAATAATTAGTATAGACAAAATAATGATAATGTATTTTACACTTTGTCTTATCCGGTAAAACGTCTTAAATCAAGAGAAGCCATAATAACGTTTTGTACAAATCTTCTTTTTTTTCAATAGGCTATGGACAGAATATAGTGTGTTTGGAAGGAATATCCTTTTTGATCCTCAGATCATTAAACAACCAATATATATATATATATATATATATATATATATATATATATATATATATATATACTAAATTTTTAGTATTCACTAATAACTCATTACTCGGAGTTTCAGGCTCCTCGCCTTCATCAGATGAGTGTTTATAATTGTGACAGTTAAGGTGACGTCACGCTGTGTGTACGCGGCGGTGCGCTCCTGACGTCATGGCACGTCAGTCGTGAGACTCTCGGCTTGTTGCTGTGGCGGCATTTTGATATGAGTTCTGTCCTTTTGTTGAGTAGCTTGTCTCCTTTTTCAAATAGTATTGAGAGCTTCTCCTCGATGCACAGGTTGCATTGTCCCGAGCTGCGTTTCCGTGTGTCCGATTTCCTGACGATTTCCCAATTGATGTGATAGGCGGTTTTTTTTTTTGCTTTGTTGGAGTTCCCAGATGTATTTTGACAGTTCTGTCTCTTTTTTCATAGCGTTCATATTTGAAAGATTTAGTGTGGTTGTTAAACCTCTCCTTGAATGTACCTCCAGCAAGACCTATGTATGATCTGACAGTCTTACCAGATGCCACGTTTGCCCGGTATACGAGGGAGCTAGTTTGGCAGTTGCCGTTCAGGGGGCATTCGTTCTTCTGTCTGCAGTTACAAGACTTTTTTGGTGCGGGATCGGTTGAGCTCTGGGTGATTTTCGTGTTGTGGCTTTTTATTATTGCTCCGAAGTTTTTCATGCAGCTGTAGCTGATTTTCAGGTTGTTTCTGTTGAACAATGTGTGGTACTTGTGATTACTTGGGAAATGCTTGGATATCAATTTGATGAACACGCTACCGACGTTTGTCTTCACATTCTTGCTGAATGGGGGATTGAACCATGTGATTTTTCTGGGTCTTTTCCTTTTCTTTGTGTCTGGTTGTTCTCTATGTTTAGGCGGGTCGTATTGGATGTTACTGTGTAGCCACTTGCCCTCAGCGCTTTGTTGTACCCTAGTGCAGCTTCCGCGAAGTAGTCTTCATGGGAAGACAGAAGGGAAATTTCGTTTGCCGATTGATTTTGGTATTTGCTTCGTGATTGCGGGTGGGTGGTTTGAGCTGACGTTGATGTAAACGGGTTCGTTGTTGGGTTTCCTGTAGGGTTTGTGGGAGTCAGTTTCAAGGTTCAGGGTGGTGTCCAGATAGTTGACTATTTTCAGGTTGGTCTGGATGGTGATCTTTAGGCCAAGATCTTTGAATATTTTGATGAGCATTTTCCTCATTCTGTCTGCTTGGCTTCCTGAACTTCTGCGTAGAACTGCTAGACCGTCATCTCTGTACAGTCCGACGTTCATGTTGGAGGTATTTGTTTGAATTGTGTGTAGGATGAGGAGTCCTACTAGTTCGCACACTTCCGCTCCATCATATCCGCCCATGGTGACGTCGAATGCATTGGGAGTGTAATTTTTCACCCATGGCTGTTCTTTGTTGTCAAAAAGTAGTGATTTTCTTGCATGCATGATAGTTGCGTATTCTATATCTGGGATGACTGTATATTTCTTCGCCCATTTCAATGCCTTGTCGAGTAGTTCAGGTGTTATGGAAGGGTAGAAGTCCACAATGTCGAATACGAGGAAGGATAGTTCTTTTTTATCATGCAGAGCTGAGAACCATTCAAGTACAGCGGAAGTGTTTCTCCATTGGTTCATTTGCGTCTTGAGTCGTGTTTCACTGTTTATTCGGTCTAACATAATTTTGCTGATCCTACCGATTTCGCTTTTTGCTGGATTGATGAGTCTGCAACTTGGATTAGTGGCAAAATTGTCCTTATGATCTTTCAAGGTGATGAATGCTCGGGTCTCTGCCATCTTGTCTATTCTGTCACGTATTCCTAGGGCATTGCTGACGTACTCGAACTCTGTGTTGATATCTTCGATTGTTTGGTCGTCTGCATGTTTGTACTTCGTTGTAATGTTTTCTGTTAGCATTTTGTCATAAGTGTCCACTTCTAACTTGTAGAAGTTTCTAGTCTTGTCTGCAGGTACAAACACTTTTTTGGAGTTGTTTATATGCCTTATGTCCTCTTTCATGGTGTTCTGGAACTGGTCATATGCATTCTTGAACTGTATGGTCTCAACCATGTGTAGCATGTCCTTTTCGAAGGGTGCTAAACCTTCTATTTGTGGGGGTGTTTTCCTGGAGTTAAGTCCGAATTTGCTATCTTTGTTTGGTGTTGGGTCGTCATGGTTGTGTTTATCATCGTTGTTCTTTTCAAAGAAGAAAGCTTTCCATCTCATACGCTTTATTACACTTTCCACTTTCTCAAGCAGTCTCTTTAAGTATTCCTTTCGTGTTGGTAAAGGAATGTTTTTTGTGGAATAGTCGAAACGGATATGGTCCATGGTGATTGAAGAAAGTGCTCAACTTATACAAGGAGCATTACAGTAATATATTTGTTATCACTATTGGACATAAAGTGCTCAACACAATGTTAGTGGAGCAGGTAATAAAGCGTATGAGATGGAAAGCTTTCTTCTTTGAAAAGAACAACGATGATAAACACAACCATGACGACCCAACACCAAACAAAGATAGCAAATTCGGACTTAACTCCAGGAAAACACCCCCACAAATAGAAGGTTTAGCACCCTTCGAAAAGGACATGCTACACATGGTTGAGACCATACAGTTCAAGAATGCATATGACCAGTTCCAGAACACCATGAAAGAGGACATAAGGCATATAAACAACTCCAAAAAAGTGTTTGTACCTGCAGACAAGACTAGAAACTTCTACAAGTTAGAAGTGGACACTTATGACAAAATGCTAACAGAAAACATTACAACGAAGTACAAACATGCAGACGACCAAACAATCGAAGATATCAACACAGAGTTCGAGTACGTCAGCAATGCCCTAGGAATACGTGACAGAATAGACAAGATGGCAGAGACCCGAGCATTCATCACCTTGAAAGATCATAAGGACAATTTTGCCAC
>NC_054712.1:50854752-50872252 GCF_016097555.1 Gigantopelta aegis | reverse complement strand
GAGAGAGAGAGAGAGAGAGAGAGAGAGAGAGAGAGAGAGAGAGAGAGAGAGAGAGAGAGAGAGAGATCAGAGACAGGTGAGAGAAAGACCGGACTATGAGAGAGGTATGATCAGAGACAGAGATAGATAGAGGGGGAGAGCCAGAGACTGGAAAGACAGAGACATAGCTATAGATATACAAAGACAAAATTAGGAAGACAGAAAACGAATGCAGATACTTAACACTTTTTTGGCAACTTAAAATGCCGTTTGTATCTTCTACGCATTCCCATGCTGGACAACAGTAGTAACCTATGTCACACCTTTCGTTCAAGGATGAGTACTGTAAAACAAATTGGACAACATTTGAATTTTGTCACATATGTAGTTCAAGGCTCTGCACTTTAAAAGGGTACACACTGTAAAAGAACTTAGACAAAAGGGGAAATCTAAGTCGCATATGTGGTTCAAGGGTAGGCACTGTAAACACATTGGACAAAAGGAGAACTCTAAGTCACATCTGTGGTTCAAGGGTTAGCACTGCAAACAACTTGGACAGCAAGGGAAATCTAAGTTACATCTTTGGCTCAAGGGACTGCACTGTAAAACACTTTGAACAACTGAAGTAACTTAAGTCACATATTAGGTTCAACGCTCTGCCCTGTAAACCAAGATGGATAATAGGTGAAATCTAAGTCACATCTGTCGTTCAAGGATGTGTATTGTGAAACAAATTGTGTATATCCGCAGCTTCGTGTCAACGTATTGGATTCCGGGTGGGTGTGAGGCATGGTTGATTAATTGTGTTTTTTCTGAATTATGATTAAAACACATTATCAAACTCTTGATGGAACCCTGAAAAAGGTCCATACATAGGTTTCAGATTCTTCGTCATCTGATGACGAGTCTATGAATACTTCAATTATGAAGATATCGAAGGTGCTAACGTCAGATTCCTGACCGAGGATTTTGGTCACCAGTGCATCTGATGACGGTGTTTTGAAGTGGTTATCACATTTTGCGTGCAGAAAGAGCTTGCTAGCTAGGCTGGCGAGCCTAAAAGTGTAAATAAAAATGAAAACTTCATCGCTCATCAAAGTGCTTGTTGAAATCAACCAATGTTTGTAATATCCGTATCATTTTAACGCCACATTCGGAAGGAATAAGTGATGACGAATTTTCTGAAAATTTGTAATTACAGGGAACCTCTGTCACAAAGAGGACAAAGGTTCGTAGGAACAATGAATTAGTTATTATGTTTACGTTTGTCCTAACCATTAAAAAGTCAATCCTTCCGTAGTCGATTAAGGTTAGGTATTTAAACATACCTGTTGAGCCTTACATACCAAATCCCTTGACCAGCTTCCAACTCCCTTTATTATCATGAGAGATTTCAATGGTCACCAGACGTTGTGGTGATGTCAGGATGTAAAGATTAGAGGTAAACAATTGGAAGGCTTAATTCTCGAACATGATATAATGTTTTTAAATGATGAAAGCTATACACATTTTCATTATGCAAGTGGCTCTTTCTCTTCCATACATTAAACTATTTGTAGTCCATCACTTTTTGTGCAGATTTATACTAGAAAGTTGGTCCAGACCCTTCTCGTAGTGATCACTTCCACTGAACTGATCACTTTATTTTGGAGAATGATAGACCTCCATCACTTGAAAGCATTCAAAGGTGGCATTTAGTGAAGGCAAATTGGGGTCAGTTTCGGCATCTGTGCAGCACTCGTCTGCAACAATTTTCCATTACTGATGCTGATGATCCCATATCTTTGTTCATTTCCATTTTGAAGGATAATGTAGATGAAGATATTCTTAAGACTTAAGCAGTAGAAAAGAATATCAATTAACCATGGCATAATGATAATTGAAACGATGCAATAAAAGAGAGAAACAGGATACTCGAGAGGTTCAAACGTTAATTCACATGGGATAACCTGGATGCATTTCGTATTGCTAGGGCTAAGGTTCGCAGAGATATCAGACAGAATAAGAAAGCATCTAGGAGAAATGTTGTCTCCATGTTGAATTCACAAACATCTATGAAATCTGTCTGGAATGGGATCCATATAATGAAAGAAAAATAATCAAGTAATTCAGTTCATCGTGTATCTGTCAATGACACAGATGTCACGTCTCATCGTGACATTGCCAAAGCATTGGCAGACACTTTTTATCACAATTTATCTTATGCATTCAGTACAGATGCCTCTACAACTGTCAGAAATAAAGTTTAAAAGCACTTTCAAAACTCCTTCATATTTTGTTTTACCTCCTTTGTGTATCAAACCACCCAAAATTGTGTATGATCCTGCGCATCTGAAGAAAGATCGTGCAGATGATGTTCCATATAAACTATATATATGCAAATTCCGTACAGGTACGGCGATTGCATTTCTGTTTATACAGACCGATCACGGGATGGGAATACTTTTCATGGTATTGCCTGATTCAGCATCAGGTTTTAGTGCTGACGTTTGGGCAGTCATTAAAGCCTTAAGCGAAATAAAGGATTCTATTGCATCCAAATGTATTGTTTTCACAGACTGACTTTCGTGTCGACACGCTTTACGAAATATCACGCTGGAACATCCCTTGTTTGGAATGGTGATACAAAAGTGCGTCTTTTTATCCACTGCCAATAAAGACATTGTATGTTTGGGTGCCCAACCATGTTGGTATTAGGGATAATGAAAAGGCAGATTCATCTGCCAAGTCTGCTGTGGATTTGCCTCATGCGAGGGTAGGTGTGCCGTATACTGATTTTAAGAATAGTATTAACCAATTCATCTTTTCCACTGGGTAAGAGGATTGCAACTGTGCGGTTGTGAACAAGCTACATGCTGTCAAGCCAGTCCTGTGAGAGTGGCAGTCCTCCTTAGACAGTGCAAGGAGAATGAAATAGTCATGTGCCGTGCTCTCATCGGTCATACATACTTGACCCATTCATTTAGTTTGAAGAAGGATCCTCCACCTCGTGTACGCTGACGATACGCAATCATTTCAGAGAAACTAGAAAAGTTATATTTGGACGAAGAAAAGTGATGGAATCGTTTTGATTCCATCCACAACTTTTGTTGCAAAATCTTCGTGATGTTTTACTTTTGTTCTAAAGTTTAATTTTATCTATCCGTGATATTTGCATTTTTCACAGTTCTTTACACTGTTTTAATTTATCTTTTATATTGATGATGTTTATCATTTAATTTGTGCATTTGACACCCAATAGCCGATGTATTTTTCGTTCTGGGGTGTCGTTAAATATCTATCCATTCATTCATGCGTATATTGGTATGTATGTGTATTGGTATTGATGTATGAATATCTATATATTGTATGTTTGTCGGGGTTTACGATTACATACATAGATATTAACGCACTGGCGCAGTGGATAATTAAATCCTTTCAGGGCTCATAAAGTGTCTCATACCGTTGCTGATACGCGCACCTGTGTCACGAATAACCACGATATGTTCTCAGGTATTGAGTCATCCTTAAAACAAATGCTCGTTAACTAAACCATACACATGGGGCCAACAAACTACGCGTTCGAATTTCATCTTTAAGAAACTCCAGTAGGACCGGCGGTTTACAAAACACCCTCATTCCATTCATGCGGAAATCAAACAGAAAATGTTTCATATACCAGATTAAAACCTATATCGGTGTGGTCGTACTATGTATCCCTCAGGTAATTGTGAACATTACTATAAAAGAACTCATCATTATTGTTTTGAATGTCACTTTTATAACCAACAAAGACACATTATTTTAACATTTCTAAACAGTGTACTTTGATTGATTGATTGATTGACTGACTGTCTGACTGACTTATTCATTTATTGACAATTGCAGTCGCCATTATTGTACAATTTAATGTTTGTAATTAGGAGAGGGTCTTGTAAGTTGGATGATAACTTGTGGCCAATCCTGTGTGTGTGTGTGTGTGTGTTTTCTATGTGCGTGCGTGCGTGTGTGTTCTGTGTATGTGTGTGTATATGTGTATGTGTGTGTGTATGTGTGTGTGTGTGTATATGTGTAGGTGGGTGTGTGTGTATGTGTGCATGCGTGCATGCGTGTGTGTGTGTGTGTGCGTGTGCATGTGTGTGTATATGTGTGTGTGTGTGTGTGTGTGTGTGTGTGAGTGGGTGTGTGCGTGTGTGTATGTGTGTTTCTGTGTGCGTGTGTGTGTGTGTGAATATGTGTGTTTCTGTGTGTGCGTGCGTGTGTGTGTATGTATGTGTGTTTCTGTGTGCGTGCGCGTGTGTGTGTGTTTGCGTGCGTGCGTGTGTGTGTGAGTATGTGTGTTTCTGTGTTTGTGCGTGTGTGTTTCTGTGTGCGTGTGTTTTTGTGAGTATGTGTGTGTGTGTTTGTGTGCGTGCGTGTGTGTGTGTGTGTGTGAGTGTGTTTGTGTGTGTATTATATTTACTTATTACATTACATTACATTACATTATATCAAATAAAATGTTTTCAATCATACATATTCAAAATATTCAACACCAAATAGAATTGACTGGGAAATATATTAGTTATCATAGAGGCTGATGTTACCTACCTATGGAGTATGCTATTGATACATTTAATTATATGAATAAAAATAACCCGAAACACATAAACAATGTAATATGATGATCTCTGACTTAGACTTAATAAATATTTGGCGATCGCGTCATCTAAATACTAAAATATTTTGGGGGTTTTAGCAGGTGACCAAATAAAAACCAATATCCCAATAAAAGTTCAGGAAAAAGAAAGACAGTCAAGAGAACTAAGAATAATTAAAATAAATAGGTAATTCCAGTAAAAGCAAAGTTGGAAGTTGAAGGAGATAAGAGTACAAACTATTTTTGTACCTAATTTTTGAAGAAAAAAAATACATTGCGGAAAAGATCATTCCTAAACGTATACGGTGTGGAAAATATTGGTTAAAATGTATTATGATTCACCGACTATGGGTATTTTAAGGAAGTAAACATGGTTATGGACTGTAGTAAAGTATTATTATACATGTACTGAAAACATTACTGGAAAATTGGTTTATTTTATAATAAATAATACTTAAATAGTCCAAACAAATACAACACATATGTAATATATACATGTGGGAAAAGTTTAAGACTGACTGTGAAAGGATTTAGAGATAGGAGAGAGAGAGAGAGAGAGAGAGAGAGAGAGAGAGAGAGAGAGAGAGAGAGAGAGAGAGAGAGAGAGAGAGAGAGAGAGAGAGAGAGAGAGAGCTTAGCTTAGTAACTGGTTTAACGTGTCCATATACCACTAGGGTTTCGAACACGACTATCCCGAGTCAGGCCTCCGATAGGATCGGGGGTCTGACTCGGGACAGGGATAACGTAACAAATAGGGTCTATTTTAAAATTTTGAATTATAACGCCAAAAATATAAGAAAGGGGAAAATTGTGGTTAATAAGTTTTGGCTGCGCCCTTAAAGAAAAATATTAACATTCCTAACCTATATAAATTATTAATATAATATAATTTCGGCGCAAATTTAGATGGGCTGGTCTAAAATTAATAATAATTATTAAACAATATGCATTAAGCCCATGGGAGGTTAAGAGGAAAGGGGCTGCCAATCAAACCAAGTGAGGTTCGGGAGGGAGGGGAGGCCGGCCCTACGCAAAACTTAAGGCCGAACCGCCTACGCCTATAGCCCCAAAGAATGCCTAACTCCTGGTATCCCATCTCGCCCTCCCCGCACCCCCACCCCACCGTGTCCAACCGCAGAGAGAGAGAGAGAGAGCGAACAACCAACAGTTATTTATCTGATCAACAAAATATAATAAGTAGTAATTTTTTATTACAAAATTTATTTATATTATTTAAAAGCATTTTTAATTGTTTGACTAATTTTGTTAGAACATCTATAAACACACGTGTCATTTATATAATGTAATATCGTTTTATTTTCATTTAAATTAATTTGTTTAAGCACGTGCGTTCCAAATGACTGAATACGTTCTAACGCCGCTCCTCTGGTAACACGCTGCTGGCATGCTCGTTTATTGCATGATGCGGCGTTGCTATTGGAAACAGTCACGCACCTATTACCGGCATTAACACAGATTGCTATACCTTCTCTGTGAAGCGCTGCACTGCCTTGAATAATTCAATGGATCAAACACAAAATAATAACAATAGAGAAGTTGCATAATCGTTGCACAGTCAGTGTGCAAATGTTCTTCTTAGCAGGAGTCGAAGTTCAGGCTTCAGAGACTAACTATGGGCCTGTTTTCTCAGTGACAAGAGAGAAACCCATCAATAAAGCGACATGATGTGGTTCTCTTGGAAATAATTCTTGACTAACAGAGCGAAACCAGCGCCCATAATAATTATCGTGTTAAAACCACGCACCCGGAGCAAGTGGGGTTGGGGTGGGTGTTGGGGCTGGGAGCCAATTATTCTGAATAAAATATTATATTGAGGAGCATATTTTTTAATATTTATTATCCCCAGATCAAACAGAAAATGTCACGGTTGGGGAGCCTCGAATCATTGCTATACAATGATGACACATATTCAATCATGATTACAGTTGATACAATAATTTATTTCATTTAAAAATATATATTATGTCTGGTGTTCTGCTATAATCAAAGTGAAGTGCATCGCATTATGTTTTTCTTACTAAATTAATTTGGTAGTGAATATACGTATTACCATTATTTAATTAGACAATACTGAATATAATAAAACAAATTTAATAGATAAAGTTTCTATTAAAAATTGTTTTAATTGCGATACTGTGCATGTTGGTGGTATCTACATACAAGAAAAAAATCCAGAACAAAACAGAACTACAAAAAGAAGAAAAATATTTATATATATATATGAATTCACAGACACTAGTTGGTTTTGATCTGGGAGGGGGAGGAGAAAGAAAGAAAAAATTGGTGGGGGGGGAGGGGGGGGGGGGGGAAGAGAGAAGAAATATAGAAGTAGAAACAAACATCACTTGAAATGCGTTAGCTATTCCAAACAAGTCGAAAGGGAAAATTAATGATTTAAGGAATAAAAGTGTCAGTTGAAAAAAAGAAGAAATATTAACACGAACTTCCCACGGGACCTTTTTTTTCTTTTTTTTATTGTTCCATAAAAATACGTAGTGTTAGGGTTGGGTCCCTAAATCACTACTACAATACATAACATATATATATTAGTAGTAACATATACAGATAATTACATAGACATATCTAGTATGAAGAAATATGCTTTAAACTCCTCTGAATTTTATTTTCAAACAAGCTGTTTCCATGTCTAGATTATCTTTAAGTCTCAATAAAATAGTGTTTGCTACGTTGCCCATTCATTATTAAATACATCGTATTTACAAGTTTTTAAAAGAATATACCTTTCAATTTCAAATTTATGTCAGTTTGTTCAAATAAAAAGCTTTTATTACTATATTTTATCTGTCCTTTTGGCTTTACATACTGAAAGTTTAAAATGTCATACATATCTCTGCACCCATTTTTACTTTTTAATAATAGTTCCCACGGGACCTATTTTAGCTACATATGCCCCTACACTAATTAGGCAAAATCGGGATTCCTTCCAGGATTCACTTTCAGGTGCTCGTCCTTACGAGGACTGACATTCAATGTAATATTATAATTTCTATATATACAGAGATCAGATGCAGTCAGATATACGATTACGGCCTTAGCACACTTGTTGTAACAATTTGGGCTAGTTCCATCTTGTACGAGTATATATAACACTTTTCTCGTATTTTCGCTGCTGGTGAAAATCGACTATTGCGACATAAGAAGACCTGATTCGATGTGACGGGTCTCGTATGCACGAATGCGAGAATCCACTTGTAAAGGTATGTTCCAGTTCAGTAACCAAACCTAATAACCCGAAAGCAGCAAGTTGGGCGATAGTAGCAGCCTTCACAGATAAAATCCACACAATCCCTATTCCCTACCCCAACCCCAATAAAAAATAAAGGAAAGAAATAAGTAAAGAAAATAAAATAATATTAAAAACAATAAAAACAAACAAACAAACAAAAACAACAATAAATAAACATGAATAAGGAGAAGCTTCAATAAATTGAAAATGGATGATATTCAGGAGTAGCTGGAGGACTTTGCCGTTCGAGAGTAAACTCGAGAGTAAACTCAGTAGGGCCTACAGCCGATTCTGTCATATAACTCGTTCACAATTATTTGTTAAATTTATATATTCATGTAAATGTATTTAAAAAGACTTGACGCATACACATGATTGGCCCTGTTGAATATTAGTTAGTTTGGTAGGTTGACGTTGTCGCCTAACTCGTTCACAAATATTTAAATACATATTAATGTATTCAAATATAGACTGATATAACGAAATAAAGTAACCCACAATACCTGAGATCAATTTTTGGTTCACTATGCTAGTGTGTCATTAAGCATTCTTTCACTCACTCACTCACCCACCCACCCATCCGCTCACTCACTCACTCACTCATTCATTCATTCATCCATCCATCCACCCATTCACTCACTCAATCATTCATTCATTCATCCATCCATCCATCCATCCATCCATCCACCCACCCTCCCACCAATCCACTCTCTCACTCACTCACCCACTCACTCACCCAACCGCCCACCCACACACTCACTTACTCACTCACTCACTCGCTCATTCATTCATTCATTCACGCACTTATTAGAGTAGTCATGCATGTATATAATACAGAGATTTCATGTGGGCCTAACCGACCTCGGTGGTGTCGTGGTTAAGCAATCGGACTACAGGCTAGTAGGTACATGGTTCGCAGGGTAACTGGGTTTTTAATTGCCCATTTAACTGCAGAAACAAAACATTACTTTTGTAAAAGACGGTTTGTTTATTGCAGAACAATTCAAACCCATTTCACCTACACATTCATTTAATCATACGCGAAGAATATAGTCCCCATTATGTAACGACATATCAATATAAAGTTAAAAATATTGATTTGTTTAAAAAAAAAAACATTAAATAAAAATACAGGACGTAGTTTGGCCTTAACCTCGGTTACTGGAGAAAATATGGTTGTCCGGTTACATAACGTTTTCTTGTGTTCGAAGTTTGTGACGGGACCAGTCGTTATGGGTGTTGTGAAGGACTTGCCTTTTGAAAACATAGGAGTTTTGTTGGGTAACGATTTGACTAGTCAGCGTTGCCAGCCGCAAGGTGACCAGTTGTTAATTGAAGACAGCCCTTTACCAATAGAAGAGTGTGAGGTTGATGAGATTAGATATCCTGCGTGTGTAATGACTGGGGCTATGGCCAGAAAGGTAGCACGAGACCCAGAGGAAAATTGTGATTTGTCTGATGCGTGTGTGAGCCATGAAATTGGAGTGGATGAGGTTATCAGTAAAATGGTAGATAAGTCAACTGATAAACTAAATGTGGTGGAACCTGTTGACCTCCCGCAGAGGGGAAATGAACCAGTTGTGTTTGATAGAGGGGACTTACCTTGTAATAGACAAGAGTTAATCCTAGAGCAGGGGGCTGATCCAAATTTGTTGGCAGCTCGCACTACATTGTTAAGGTTGCACTATACCAATTAATTTCCGGCTGGGTCGAAGTTCGAGGTGTACCGAACTTATGATAGAGAAGTTAATACCACAAGTCCTGTGATTGGTTATAAATGTGAGTGTGTTGGTTGTAAAAAAAATTAGTTTCATCTGGGCTAAAAATGTATGCAATTTTATTTGATGTAGTACCACCGTGTCAAGTAGCCTTGTGCTTGGAACATGTATGGGGTACCTGTAAAAAAAAGTACTAACATTTTGTGCGAAACTAGGGGTGTTGCAGAAACATCTGGTTATACCGAAAATGAGCCATGAAAGGTACCATTTTCTGAAGTTAATACTTTGAGGTAGGGGTTGTAGTACTGATATTTATGGGTCACAGTTTGGTTGATATATTGCATATAGTGTTTTTAAACACAAACGTTAACATGGTCGCCTATGGGATTTGAATTGGTATAGTCCAACCTTAACTGAGGGTGAGATGGAGGATCAGATGTCAGGTTATTATATGGACAAGGAATGTATAAGAGTGTGGAGAAGGTTGTGCCTGATAGTGAGGAATGTGTGACAAGATGTAGAATTGTGGTGCCCTCTAAGTACCGTCCGTCACTGATATTGTTAGCACACGAGGACGTGTTTGCTGGCCACTTAGGGCGGAATAAGACTCATAGTAAACTTGCCTCAGAGTTTTATTGGAAGGGAATGTTTGCAGATGTCAGTAAAGCATTGTATGTCATGTCATGTCACATGTGTGTCAGATTGTGGGGAAACCAAATCAGCTAATTCATCCCCATCCCCTGCAGAAGGTTCCCATATTTGGGGAAGCCTTTTCAAAAGTATTGATAGATGTCGTGGGGCCATTACCGAAAACGCGTTCAGGCAACCAATTCTTATTAACAATTATGTGCTTAACTACGCGTTTTCCAGAGGCGATTCCCTTATGGAAGATTACTGCATCTGTTTTAGCTAGTGCGCTGCTTAAATAATTTCACGTATACGGGTTTACTAGGGGAAATTCAAAGCGACCGGGGTATGAACTTCATGAGCAGGTTGATCCAGTAAGTACTGTCTATGTTAGATATACGATAGATTCGTTCTGCTGCATTCCACCCTGAGAGCCAGGGCGCAATGTAATCGCTGATGCCCTGTCCCGAAGTTGAACGTTGTGATAATGTGTTGACGTTCTTGATTTCTGTTTTTGTTTTTATATATTTTATTGTATACCAGGGACTCAGAGACTCAGTGTGATTACTGGTAGTCATCTTATTATTATGTGTTATAAATGCCCGGATGCGTCGGTTAACGCACATTTTGTTTTGTTTAAATGTAGTATATTTCCCTATTCCTAGAGTAGAGGAAATATCCTTTTTGAGGTGGGGGTGTGTGACGGAACATGCTCTTATCTTTTCGCCTGTGGCGATGTTAATTGTTTTAGAGGGCTAGTGCAGCTTCGTTACGTAATACCTCCGCGCGACCATATCCCCTATTACACACTTAGACCAGGTGTGGAGGCCATGTGGCCAGTAGTTACGTAATAACTCAGGTAGTGCGGTTTACGACCGGGGTATTGCTAGCGACCTGGCGACAGTATGTCTGGTCATCTAAGAAAAAATACCGTCTCTGGGAGTTGTGGCAATATCACATGATAGGTTGTGCCCCCAGGTGATATTCGCTGTCTCTGAAATTTTTGAATAAATAGATAGGATTTTAGATATATTGAGGAGAATCATTGGAAGGCCTCGGGGAACGTGTCCGAAGGGACTTGGTAAATATATTTTTCTGCTCTGTTGTATAACCTTGATGTGATAGATATTAAATATTTTAATACTGTATCATACCAATATTGTTTAGACAGTGTTTCCGGTAATCTGACGAAGTAATTGTTGGCTTCACTGTTCTAAAATTATTAAAGCTTAACAAGTCTTCCTAGAGGACTGTCACGGGGATCCTATAATACCCGTAACTGAATGAAAGACGATTATCAAAATATCTCTCCTAACTGTATATCTATTAGATCTCTCTGTAACAGGCAGTATATACCCGCTTTGGCTCGTCTAGGTATGATCAGAGATAAGATCTTATATAAAGTATAAATTATATTAGCACGTTTAGTTCACTAGAAAAACAACAAAAACACAATACACTTTGGAATCTGTATTAACCTACGCTGACAAATGTACTGCCGCAGTAGTTAATTAATAACAACAATAATAACAACCCAGAACTGATCACTTAATTAGTTAATCTCTAGGTGTCTCGTTTACACAATATGCGAATCACTTCACCGTGATACAACACCCACACGTGTGATAATTGAGAAAAGCTTCTAGGAGAAGTTAATTAATAACGGAATTACCACTCTATTCCTAACTGGTTAATTTTTAATTAACCCTTACTACTCGTTCAGTAACGTGTGATAATTGAAGAAACGCTGCCAGGAGAACTTAATTAATAAAGGAATTACAACACTATTCCTAACTGGTTTAATTTTTAATTAACCCTTAACTACTCATCAATCAGTAACCTTGTAACACAGAATTAATACTGGTACCTATCACAATAAAGACAATAACCGACATTTTACCTAGGTCTTCTAGGATGACTGGCTAAGCTTTATATTACCAAATACTCGTATAAATATAGAACAGTAAGACTACGATTTACTTCGTCAGATGACCCGAAGACACTGTCTAAAGAATATTGGTATAATACAGTATTAAAATATGTAAAGTCACATCAATCACATCAAGGTTATACAACAGAGCAGAAATAATATATTTACCAAAGTCCAAACGGACAACGTTCCCCCGGGATACCTTCCAATGGTTCTCCTCGATATCTCTAAACCCTAGCTATTTATTCAAAACTCTTAGAGACAGCGAATATCGCCTGGGGGTACAACGCGGTACCTCACCTATCATCTGATATTCCACCTCTCCCAGAGTCGGTATATTTTTCTCTGATCGTCAGACTGGCTGTCGCCATCGTCGCCAAATCACGGTTGTAAAAACCGCACTCGCGGAGGTATTACGTAACTACTCGCCACATGGCCTCCGCACCTGGCTGGGTGTGTATTAGAAAGTATAGCTCGAGGACCGTCGCGCAGAAGTATTACGTAACAAGTTGCCCACCTGTGCTAAGTGCAATGAAACTGCACACGGCCCTCTAACACAATTAATATCGCCACAGGCGAAAACAAAATTAAGAGCATGTACCGTCACACACCCCCACCTCAAAAAGGATATTTCCTCTACTCTAGGAATAGGGAAATATACTACATTAAAACAAAAGTGCGTTGACCGACGCATCCGGGCATTTATAACACATGTAATAATAAGGTGACTACCAGTAATCACACTGAGTCTCTGAGTCCCTGGTATACAAATAAAATATATATAAACAAAACAGAAATCAAGAATGTCAACACATTATCATAACGTTCAACTTCGGGACAGGGCATCAGCGATTACATTAGAAGTGCCCTTGATATGTTCAATGGTAATTGGGAATTCTTGCAGAAGAAGACTCCATCTCAAAACTCTCTGGTTGGTACTCTCGTGCTGCCATCACGGGAGACGAGGAGAGCATCTGCTTGAGACGGTTGAATGACTTCTCGCATTCATCTGGCCAATGGAACTTCGTTTCCTTCTTTTTCAGCGTCGCACGTTTTCCAGGTTTTCTCCAATAGGCATGCTGTCGAATCGGTGTAGCGTTAGGTTCCAAGCGCACATCCTGGCTTAAGGTGTTGGTAATCGTTGGAAGGTTCTGACAAATGGAAACATTGTCTTGTTTCAACGTAGTCAACTTTGCTCGCTGGGGGCTCAAGTCTGCTAGAATCTGGCCGTTGGCCAACTTGACCTCTGCAGTCTTGATGTCATCACAGGAAATTGAGTGACTCTCAATTTGGACGGGTAGCACTGAAACTATCGGCAGTCTGTCAAAATAACCTTTTAGCAAATTGATGTGACAATGCCTACTTTTCCTAACCTTATCAGGAGTGTTTATCACATACCCTGTCTCATTAACCCGTTTGTGCACAACATAGGGCCCGAAATACCTGTTCTGCAATGAACCCCGTTTAATGGGAAGGTACAGCAGCACCTTATCCCCTGGTTTAAATTCCGACTCCTAGCCTTCCTATCACACACTGATTTTATTTTGCTCTGAGCATGGCTCAGTTGCTTCCTAGCCTTCCTAGCCTTCCTATCAAACACTGATTTTATTTTGCTCTGAGCATGGCTCAGTTGCTTCCTAGCCTTCCTATCTGTAACTCTCTTATTCATTAATACTCCCTTGTCCATATCATAACCTGACATCTGATCCTCCATCTCACCCTCTGTTAACAATGTAGTGCGAGCTGCCAATAATTTTGGATCAGCCCCCTGCTCTAGAATTAACTCTTGTCTATTACAAGGTAATTCCCCTCTATCAAACACAACTGGTTCAATTCCCCTCTGCGGGAGATCAACAGGTTCCACCACATTTAATTCCTCAGTTGACTTATCTACCATTTTACTGATCACCTCATCCACTCCAATTTCATGGCTCACACACGTATCAGACAAATCACAAATATCCTCTGGGTATCATGTTACCCTACTGGCCATAGCCCTAGTTATTACACATGCAGGATATCTAATCTCATCAACCTCACTCTCTCCTACTCGTAAAGGGCTGTCTTTAATTAACAACTGGTCACATTTCGGCTGACAACACTGACTAGCCAAATCATTTCCCAACAAAACTCCTATGTTTTCAACGGGCAAGTCCTTCACAACACCCATAATGACTGGTCCCGTCACAAACTTCGAACACAAGTAAACGTTATGTAACCGGACAACCATATTTTCTCCAGTAACTGAGGTTAAAGCCAAACTACGTCCTGTATCTGAATTTTGTATACCAGCTAAACACTCTTGTGTGATCAGCGACTTACTACACCCGGTATCTCTATAGATTAATATTGCCTTAGGACTCAATTCTTGTTTCACATCACAAACCATACCAGTGGACGCATACGGGTTTACTTTCTCTGCCATGGGACTAACCATTAACTCTCTCGCTAACGGAGCTGACCTCACTAAACCGACCACTTGCGCATTATCGCGTTTCCTTTTAAAACAGTCCCCGACAAGATGGTTATCCTTTTCACAGTAACTGCAATGTGGACGAAAAGTTCGTGCATTGGCTGATAATGCAGGCTTATCCTTACTTTGCCCACCAGGTGCATTCCTTGCCTGACTAGCTGACCAACTAGATGACTCTCCCCGATAGTTACTTTCCCGGGAAAAACCTGGCTGAAATTTCTTTTTAACACCCTGTTGTAAAGAGCTACCCTGTACTGCCTGAGCTTTGTGTATTAACACGTAATCATCTTCCACTATGCCTGCCTCCTCTATCTTTTTGACATCACGATCCTCTAAATGAATACGTAAGCTAACTGGTAATCCATTTTTAATGTCCTGTAAGATCAACAACTCCCGTAACTCGGTATATGACTCTACCTGATGAGACACCACCCATTTATCAAACATCCCTGCCTTCTTAGCCACTAACTCACTATAAGACTGACCCTGCGTTTTTCTCAACTCGCTATACCGTAAACGATAATCCTCAGGTCGTAATTCATAAGCCCTCAACACTGCCGCCTTAACTAGGTCGTACTGACTTGCTCGCTCATCACTCATTGAATTATAAGCTACACTAGCCTTCCCCTTAAACTTAGACACGGCTAACAATGTCCACTTAGACTGCGGCCAATTTAGCTGCATAGCGGCTCGTTCAAAAAGTTGCAAGAACATATCTACCTCCTGGTCATCAAATACCGGCACTGATCTCTAAGCCTCCGACATGTTAAACCCATTTCCGGCTTCCCGTCTAACTTCTTCAGTATTCAACTTTAACTCATGTTCCACTTTTAATTTTGCTAACTGGAATTCTCTATCCCTATCTCTCTCTTCTCTCTCTCTCTCTCTCTCTCTCTCTCTCTCTCTCTCTCTCTCTCTCTCTCTCTCTCTCTCTCTCTCTCTCTCTCTCTCTCTCTCTCTCTCTCTCTCTCTCTCTCTCTCTCTCTCTCTCTCTCTCTCTCTCTCTCTCTCTATCTTCTCTATCCCTCTTTTCTCTTTATCTCTATCTTCTTTTTCTCTTTCTCTATCTCTATCTTCTTTTTCTCTATCTCTACTCTATCTCTATCTCTCTCTCTCTCTCTCTCTCTCTCTCTCTCTATCTAATGCACGTTCTTCTCTTTCGTACTCAAGCTTTTTAAAAGCTAATTGTTGTTCCACACTTAACTCATTTATCTCTATCTCTGGAACAATCTCACTGTCTTCCATAACAGGACTATCACCAAAAACTTCCTGGATAATAATTGTCCTTATATCTCCTAAGGTTTTAGCTGATGTTAAATCAATTTCTCGCTCACCTGCGATTTCAACTAATTCGACCTTACGTGCTCGCTTAATCTCCACTACACTGAGAGTACGCCTATCCAGCAAATTCTTATCCATGTTTAGATATGGCGCACTTATTATTAATTAATTTTCTAGTGAACAACGTTGCTACTTCTAGTTATTTGTAAAAATAATTTATAAAGCAATATTTTTTTTAATATGCATGTCCCGTTTCAGATCCCGGACAAGCGCCCCCCCCCCCCCCCCCCCCCCCCCCCAATTTTCTACTCCTGTCACGGGGATCCTATAATACCCGTAACTGAATGAAACACGATTATCAAAATATCTCTCCTAACTGTATATCTATTAGATCTCTCTGTAACAGACAGTATATACCCGCTTTGGCTCGTCTAGGTATGATCAGAGATAAGATCTTATATGAAGTATAAATTATATTAGCACGTTTAGTTCACTAGAAAACACAACAAAAACACAATACACTTTGGAATCTGTATTAACCTACGCTGACAAATGTACTGCCGCAGTAGTTAATTAATAACAACAATAATAACAACCCAGAACTGATTACTTAATTAGATAATCTCTAGGTGTCTAGTTTACACAATATACTAATCACTTCACCGTGTCACAACACCCACACGTGTGATAATTGAGAAACGCTAACACACACACGTGCGATAATGGAGAAATGCTTCCAGGGGAACTTAATTAATAAAGGAATTACGACTCTATTCCTAACTGGTTAATTTTTAATTAACCCTTACTACTCGTTCAATAACGTGTGATAATTGAGAAACGCTGCCAGGAGAACTTAATTAATAAAGGAATTACAACACTATTCCTAACTGGTTAATTTTTAATTAACCCTTAACTACTCATTCAGTAACCTTGTAACACAGAATTAATACTGGTACCTATCACAATAAAGACAATAACCTACAGTTTACCTAGGTCTTCTAGGATGACTGGCTAAGCTTTATATTACCAAATACTCGTATAAATATAGAACAGTAAGACTACGATTTACTTCGTCAGATGACCGAAGACACTGTCTAAAGAATATTGGTATAATACAGTATTAAAATATGTAAAGTCACATCAGTCACATCAAGGTTATACAACAGAGCAGAAATAATATATTTACCAAAGTCCGGACGGACAACGTTCCCCCGGGATACCTTCCTATGGTTCTCCTCGATATCTCTAAATCCTAGGTATTTAATCAAAACTCTCAGAGACAGCGAATATCGCTTTGGGGTACAACGCGGTACCTCACCCATCATCTGATATTCCACCTCTCCCAGAGTCGGTATATTTTTCTCTGATCGTCAGACTGGCTGTCGCCATCGTCGCCAAATCACGGTTGTAATAACCGCACTCGCGGAGGTATTACGTAACAAGTTGCCCACCTGGGCTAAGTGCAATGAAACTGCACACGGCCCTCTAACACAATTAATATCGCCACAGGCGAAAACAAAATTAAGAGCATGTTCCGTCACAAGGACCTAGGTAAACTGTAGGTTATTGTCTTTATTGTAGGTACCAGTATTAATTCTGTATTACA
>NC_054712.1:50722252-50849752 GCF_016097555.1 Gigantopelta aegis | reverse complement strand
TGTTTGACGTTTGTATGTGAAATGTATAGCCATGAGCCGGACGTACCCCAGCGTTAAAGCGCTCGCTCGATGCGCTGTCAGTTTCGGGTCGATCCCCGTCGATGGTCCCATTGGGCTATTTCTCGTTACAGCCAGAGCACTACGACTGGTATATCAAAGGCCGTGGTATGTGATATCTTGTCTGTGGTATACTGCATATAAACGATCACTTGCTACTAATGGAAACATGTAGCGGGTTCTCCCTCTAAGACTATAAGTCAAAATTACCGAACGGTTGACATCCAATAGCCGATGGTTAATAAATCAATGTGTTCTAGTAGTGTCGTTGAACAAAACACACTTTATAAACAAATTTTAAACAATAGTCGATGATTAATAAATCAATGTGATCTAGTGGTGTCGTTAAACAAAACAAACTTTAACAACTTCTTGGGGCATGCCCATTTCATGCGTTTGCCGGATTCAAGCAACGCCATATCAATCTGGCATGGAAGCTAACATGTATCATCTGGGTTATGGTATTCAAATATTCGAAGCGGGTTTCAATTCGTTTTTGTACGCCTCTTTACATCGTGTTTTAATTTAACTCTAAAATTCTTATATTAATGTGGATCCTCAATTCGTTCTTATATTAACATTTTATGACACGATAGCCGATGTGTTTTTGTGCTGGATTGTCCTTAAATATTAATTCATTCATTCACAGACTAAATTGTTTGATGCTATATCATATTTTGACATTTTATTTATGTGCTTTTTCATATTTTGGGTGAAAATATTTATAAAAAGGACAACGACTATTGGCTGTGCTCTGGGCTGGTGTCATTGTGGTGCAGAATATGCTCACCTTTCGAAAACAACTGGTGTCATCACTTTATGTAGATATGTTTAAAGGGTTTTTAATGACACCAGTGGAACATATTGATATATTAAAGGGACATTCCCGAGTTTGCTGCAATTTTTAACATGTTATCGACTAACAGAGACTTTTTGACGACTGTAATTGCATATCAAATATATCTTTCTGCATAAAACATTAGTGGCTGTATATTAAACGTGTGTTTGATCGTTCTAATATTTGTACTTGGTTAAATTTCATTTTATTTCCTAAAAATTATTTTTTTCGTGGTACGAAATTATTTGAAGACAAAATCCAGTTTGGGCTTCTTACAAATATTAAGACGACCAGAAACACATTGAACATACAGACACTGATATTCTAAACAAGAAAATATATTTATATGTAAGTGTAATCGTAGAAATATTTTATTAGTCGGAAACATCTTACAATGCAGCAAACTCGGGAATGTCCCTCTAATTATCGGCTGTTGGATGTCAAACATTTGGTAATTTTTACATATATTCTTAGACAGGAATCCCGCTACATTTTACCATTATATATGCACTTTCCCACAAACATGATAGCACTGTCTTTGATATACCTGTCGTGGTGCATTGTCTAGAGTGAGAAACAGTCTAATGGGCCCACTGACGGGGATCGACCCTAGACCAATCGCACATCAGCCGAGAGTTTTACCATTGGGGGATGTATGTGTATTTCTTGATACTGTCAAAACCTCCTCTTGACTCTATAGAGATATGAATTTGGTTTTGATGTTAATTATTTTATTATTACGATGTGACCAAAAATGTGGGGTTTAGTCGTTGAAATCAAGTTTGTAGACATTGTGAAATTCAAAATGGTGGCTTTATAAAACTGCCAGTTGCTACAACCTCTTTTGAACTCATAATAGCAACTAAGACTATTGATGACTTTTAACTATGGTAAATGTGTACTAAGTATGGTTTAAAGGAAACGGGAAACATGTATATATATTTGATAAAGCGGCCATTTTGAACTTTGAAATGACAGGCCTTTCAATGGTTAGAAAATTGCCAATAATAGTTGTATTGCTTCTTAATGGTCTAAATACCTAAATACCATATCTCAAAGTTTGAAAGAGTGTATCTTGGTTGGTAATAAATGGTCGTCACAAATAGAGAGATGTAAACAGATATGACTTATAATATTCAGACTTGGTTAAACATGTTAACAAAGAAACACGATACCTAGACTCAGTGAGTTAAAATTATGCATGCATATTGAGATGTTTATCAGGAAATAGTCAACGATAGACAAAATTTATGTGGAAGTTTATCGATTATCTAGTAGTTGTTTTATAAACTAAAATAATGAATTCAATTATGTGAGTATGGTGTTCTTTTGTTTTAGTTTATTGTGTGTGTGTGTGGGGGGGGGGGGATTAATGCGTCCGTTTTGTGTCCTTTGTTTTATTAACTTTTCAATTCATAAATTATGAGAGAGAGATGATTTTTGTTTAACTTTACGTTTGTTTTCTTGTAAATGTGTGGAGGCAAAAACATTAAACCGGATATATATTGCTACAACTAGTTGTTTAAAGTTAATTTATGTTTAGATAGACATCATCCATATATTTATGAATAAACACCTATGTTGTCACATTGAAAACAGACTCGAAAGTTCTAACAATATAGAAAGTGGTAATATTTCTCCAGAAATTGCCTATTAAATTGTATGATGAATAATCATACACATAATGTGCTAAATTACATCTATGTTTACAACACTGTTCCACGGGGCCGGTGCTTATACAATTTAAAGTCTAGACTTTAATAAAGTCCAGACTTTAATGTAATGCTATTTGAATGGCGTTGCCATGACGTTAAAGTCTGGACTTTATTAAAGTCTAGACTTTAAGGTTTATAAGCACGGGGCCATATTATCACATTATTTTAGTGTACCCTGTATATACCAACCAGGTGAGGTGTTTTACAATAACCTGTTTACTCTGCATTGTGCTTTGAATCATGATATCAATTTTGCCGTTGTGATTTAGATAATATTTTACTATATGTGATGTCATTGTCCATTTTTAGGAATTTGTTTAGCTTTATTGTGTGTTTCAAATTATTGCTACAACACAGTAGCAATAAATGTATAAGATAACGATATTAAGGACATATAAACCCAACAGAAAATTTCACCATTTTTGAATGTTGAGCAGTATGGCGGCCATTTTAGATTTTAGAAATTATTTAATCAAACTGGAGATCATTGAATTGATATTAATCGCCAAATAAAATCTCATATCCACCAACATTTACACGTATAAGTAAATTTTCAGGCTAAATCCCCTGAAAATAATTGGGAGAGGGGGTGAGGGTTCATGTTGAACACGTTATCAACAATCAGTTAGCACCATCGGATTTCTTGAAGGGGGTGGTGATCTATTAGAAAACCACTTAAGTGCACACTTTCCAAACAGAGACCGTGTCTAAGACTGACTATCAGTATTGGGTGAGTGGGAAACAGTGCGCGAATTTCGCAGATTGGTATCATATTAAACAGCGCACTACACATTTCCAGTAGCTTGTGTGTATGTATGTTCGGACCCCCAAGTCGAGCACACGAAAGCACGTGCAGTGTGCACAAGCGAAACAAACCGCGTGGAGCTCCAGACTGGGAATGTTTTGGGGTGTTTTCGTCTTGAAACGAATTATATATAAAATTTTACATTGAAATTAGTTTCCGGCATACTTCGTAATTCACAGTAATCATTTCGTATACCCTCGGCATAATCCCGAATTTTTTCAAATTCTTTTCAAATCACCGGCATGATTTTGCAAGTAAGGTTTTGATTGGTCGAATGAAAGGTCAACTGGACATGAGCTCCAACGGAGTGCTGATAGATCCACGGGTAATAGTAATTAGCCAGTGGAGCTAATTTTAATTAGATTGTTTATCGTTAGAGGGGTAAGTTTACTTTGTCGAACGATTGCAGTGCTTACGGGTGCAAGCAGTAAAACTCACCTTTAGTCATCACAATTAACCCTAGCTACGATCATTTCGTACAACACGCCCAGAACTATACTTTCTTCAGTGGTAGCCAAACGGGCTGCCAGGTTGTAACATCTGGTAGCCCTCAGTAAAAGTTGGTAGCCTCATTTATTAAATAAATTAAGACAAGACAGAAAAAGGCAAAATCATTTATTTTATTTAAACATGTCTTAAACAGGGTGGGTTTTTTTCAATCTAATTAAAATTAGCTCCACTATTACATGTGGATCTAAAGACAGCCAGTTGGAGCTCATGTCCACCAATCAAAACCTTACTTGCAGAATCCTGCCAGTGATTTAAAACTAACAACACTGCGTAGTCCCCAATGTCCAGGTAACATTTCGTCTGTAAATAATAATTTAAATATTGACCAATCACACTTCGCCTTTTATAACGTTATTTGGGAGCATACAAATTCTAAAAATATCGGGCGAGTCTATTTTAGTGGCCGCAGTACAGCGAACCATACCAATACGTATGGGGTGGGTTATCAGTCTTCAATTTTACATTAAAAATTATTTATTTATTTATAAAATTAAAAAAACTAAATCAGTCTTCAGTTTTACATTACAAATTATTTATTTTATAAAATAAAACATGTTTTAAGGCATTCGTAATTCACACGAAACATGTCGTATACCCTCAGGATAATTCGGAATGTTTTCAAATTATTTTTAAATCACTGGCAGGATTCTGCAAGTAAGGTTTTGATTGGTGGACATGAGCTCCAACTGGCTGTCTTTAGATCCACATGTAATAGTGGAGCTAATTTTAATTAGATTGGGTTTTTTTAAATCATGAACAATATATTGTAAAAAAATACCTTTATGAAAACTACATTTACAGCATTTTACATTATTGTTTTATTTTATTTTTGTACATTAATGTTTAGGGTCTTTTTGTTTTTTTGTTTTTTTTCATTGCCCCAGAATATATTGGTTATGTTAAGATTCGGGACCCTTAATTCATTACATTACAATATAAGTGCTGAAAAACTATACTAACACATTTAACTAACAAAGACATATTGAAAACACAATATTCTGTACAACAATTTGACAACAGTACAACAGATAACGTCATTAATGTTGAGCTTAATTGTAGTAAATATATTGTGAGATGTATATAGGGTGCAAGTAATATAGTTTATAAAATACTATGAGATGCATTTTACATTAACGAAAACACAGATTTATCGTTACATAATGGCCAAGACATGGTGCTACCATCAACACAATGAGAATCTGAATTGTACGTTTGTTTGTGTGTGTCTGTCTGTCTGTTTTTCTATATGTCTGTCTGTCTGTCTGTCTATATACTCGTGTGTGTATATATATATATATATATATATATATATATATATATATATATATATATATATATATATTATTACCAGAGTGTTTTTCGGTATCGTCAATATTATATATTAGGAATAAGAATTGTATTATGCGAGCCTCTGGCGTCAGACATATGGTTAAGGACCACACAGATTTAGAGAGGAAACCCGCTGTCACTACTACATGGGCTACTCTTCCGATTAGCAGCAAGGGATCTTTTATTTGCGCTTCCTACAGGCAGGATAGCATAAACCATGACCTACCAGCCTGTAGACCGATGGCCTAACCACGACGCCACCGAAGCCGGTTTTATCTGAGAATGAGTGAATGAATGTTTAACGATGGTTGTTACGTCCACGAATGTCACAAATTACCACGTTCATTAGTTAAATAAACACAAAAATAGATGATCTAAATACTCATGTAGACGATTTTGTAAACAGATGATTTGCATCATAAATATTGTGGTTAGATATTACACGAGCTCGAGTGTCGTACTGATTTTATGTAATGAGTGTCAGGATTCATGTATTGCACGAGTTCCGTAAAATCTGTACGACTCACACGCTAGTGTAATAAATTCTTTATCATTCATATTAGTTATGTGTTGTTGGGACTTTTTTTTAATGTAAACCAAGGACCGTCTCAAAAATTTTTCTAGAAGGAGATGAGGAAATGGCGTCACATTTCACATATCCAGTCTGAGCTAGGACTGGGGAAGCAACGTAATGTCATAATGTTGCTTCCCACAATTACGTCATTACAATTGTTATTACACGTGTGCTTCGTATGAGTTTTGTGGGGTGGGACGTAGCCCAATGGTACAGCGCTCGCTCGATGCACGGTCGGTGTGGGATCGATCCTCGTCGGTGGGCTCATTGTTCCAGTCTGACCATTCTGATTCTTCTCTCGGTTGTGACCTCACTCGGAGATCGTGGCATTCATTGATTCACTCGGAACTCTTCGGCTAAAATTCAGGATCAGCCGAACTGTACTAGTATAGCACGACGCCTGTCTAATTAGGAGGCGGGACGTAGCCCAGTGGTACAGCGCTCGCCTGCTGGGCGGTCGGTCTGGGATCGACCCCAGGTCGGTGGGCCCATTGGGCTATTTCTCGTTCCAGCCAGTGCACCACGACTGGTATATCAAAGGTCATGATATGTACTACCCTGGCTGTAGGATGGTGCATATAAAAGATCCCTTGCTGCTAATCGAAAAGAGTAGCTTATGAAATGGCGACATGGGTTTCCTCTCTCAATATCTGTGTGGTCCGTAACCATATGTCTGACGCCATATAACTGTAAATAAAATGTGTTGAGTGCGTCGTTAAATAAAACATTTCTTTCTTTCGTATGAGTTTTATTAACTCGGATATGTTGAACTATGAGGATACTGATACAGCATATGAGTAACAGAACCCGTTGTCTCCTGGGTGGTAGAAACGAAACATAAATTAAAAAAACTAAAAACAATAATAACAAGTGCATGAAGAAATGCGTCCACATGGGTGGCAGCTATCAATGTGGTAAGCAAAGGACACGATTTATGACACATCAGTGATCGCTCGTGGTTAGAGTCTGGCCCCTAATCGCATCATGATCGCACGTGGTGACAATCTGGCCCCTAAGCACGGATGTTGAGTATATCACGCGTGTTTTCTCGAATGGTCCGGCGTTTAACGGGTGACGTTTTGGTGCACGTCATTAACTCGGATCCGTGACGTGATCCCCATGTCGAGTCAGGTTCCAACATGTCCTGTATTCTCTGGAAAGAAGTAGTAATATAATATATTACCCATGTGGTTAAACATGATACGAAACGAAAGATCATATATCCTATAAATATATAAATTATTAAATTAAAATTACATTAAATTATTAAATTAAAATAAATTAAAGTAAAGTGAAGTTTAAATCCATGTTAATTAAGGCACACATAACATTATTATATATACATGTAACTAACTTAAATTACACTATATTAAAATAACTTTGTTTTATATCTTCCATCCCTAAAACAATAAGCAATAATTTGTTTTACTATGTCTTAAGTTATGACTTTCTGTGTCTATATCCCTATCTCGTCGTTCATTCTTTCTCTCTCTCTCTCTCTCTCTCTCTCTCTCTCTCTCTCTCTCTCTCTCTCTCTCTCTCTCTCTCTCTCTCTCTCTAAAATAAAAACAAGAAATAAAACGAAAGAGCGAAAACTCTACCGTGCATATTCTTCCCTCCCTTGCGAGGAACTCTCTAACGAGGTAGACAGGTATGGGTAACACCGTCAGACCAGCGAACATCCAGCCAATGACGCGGGCGTACCTCGGATACTCGTACTCGCCGTAGTTTGGTGGCTTGTACAGGAAGAAGGAAACCACCAGGGCACTCTGTACAACAACAGTTTCATGTGATACATCATTCAAAATACACTAAACTTTATAATTATGCATACTATCTGTATAATAACGGCTGTTGTGATATATGTAACAAAATCCTGTAAAATATGTATGTGATATGTGTACCAAAATCCTGTAAAGTCTGTATGTGATATATGTAGCAAAATCCTGTAAAGTCTGTATGTGATATATGTAAACAAATCCTGTAAAGTCTGTATTTGATATATGTAATACAGTCCTGTAAAGTCTGTATGTGATATATGTAACAATATACTGTAAAGTCTGTATGTGATATATGTAACAAAATACTGTAAAGTTTATAATTATCCAGACTATCTGTGTAATACCTGCTGTATGTGATATATGTAATACAATACAGTAACGTTTATGACTATCCATGCACTCCGTACAATAAACATTTTATGTGATACATGCAACAATTTTACAGTTTATTATTATCCAGTCCGTCTGTAACATACATCAACATCCAGGCAGTCTGTGCAATAAAGATTGTATGTAATAAATGTATCATAATACAGGTGGGTGGTTTGGGTGTGTGTTTGTTTTTGGTGGGGGGGGGTTTTGGAGGGGGGGGGTAAGCATGGATTGCACAGAAAAGGTAGGTATATTTGAATATTTGATACTGAAAAGAGGGGCATATTTAAATTGAAATCGGAATGCACGTCCTTGTTCATGCGCGATGGCATTAAGGCTCCAAATCCGGTTTTACGTCACAGAAAGAAAATCCCGGCAAAAATCGATGCATTACCGCATGAAATTTGTTTTTAAATGTTGATGCGCGAGGGTCAAAATTGACGCGCGCACTAACCAGAGACCAGAAATTTATTTTGTTTGGCCTAGGGTTAGATATAGTGACTTAAGGTGACTTTTCTGTCTGCTACGGGTAAACTTTGAAACCCGTTCCACAAAGCATCCTTACGGTAGTTATAAGTGCCCCTTTAACGATTAAGATATTTGCGAAGAAGTGGCAATTAGTTAAATAATAAATTGGTTACACACTACTCGTAACACCTTTAACGTATTTATTGATATCGAACATCCATGAAGTAACTTTGTCAGTTTATATTCTTAGCAATAATTGCCGAATGCATAAGACATGAGAATTATCTCCCATATTTTCGTGTGGAAAAACTTGATGAAAAACATTCTAGGCCATACGCCATACGATCCATTTTTACACACATATTATAGTATCCTTCTTAGAAAATGACCAAATCATCATCTAACTGCCATTTGTAATCTACGTTTGTGACTTACAACTGCCTCGTACCAATTGTAAATTTTCACCGTAATTTACGACGATGGTAAGCTACGCCGCATCGGGGAACGGGCTGGCGATCGTAGACAAAAATTAAGGTCGCGATGGCAAATATTTACGGCGATAGTAGTGCTAAGATTGCTTCGTGGAACTGGGTCCAGGAATGTAACATTTACCATCAGCATTGTGGGTGCTATGACGAAACAGAAGATGTTGTACACAGCTGGAGGTCTCCACCCAAGCATCGTCTTAACGTCGTCTCCGAAACGTCTCACACCTGTAACATATATGACAAAATATGATTTACTTATCATTTTAACAAAAAAGTTTGTTTTATTTAACGACACCACTAGAGCACTTGATTTATTAATCATCGGCTATTGGATGTCAAACATTTGGTAATTCTGACATACATAGTCTTAGAGACGAAACCCGCTACATATTTCTATTAGTAGCAATGGATCTTTTATATGCACACTCCTACAGACAGAATAGCACATACCACGATTTATTAATCATCGGCTATTGGATGTCAAACATCTGGTAATTTTGACATATAGTCTTAAAGAGGAAACCTGCTACATTTTCCCAGTATTAGCAAGGTGTCTTTTGTATGCACCATCTCACAGAATGGATAGCACATACCACGGCCTTTGATATACCAGTCGTGGGGCACTGGCTGGAACAAGAAATCGCCCAATGGGCCCATTAACGGGGATAGATCCCAGACCGACCTCGCTTCAAGCGAGCGTTTTACCACTGGGCTATTTCCCGCTAAACACTTTAACAAAACCATTCACATGTTAATACAATGAAAATGCAGAAATTCGGTGTCGCGGGTAACCTAAAATAACTGGACAGGAGGCAGTAAAAGGAATTTTGACATAATAGAAATCTATCTAGACGAAAAAAAACAATTTTGTGGGGGTATTGGTGGTGGTACGGTCTTGATACGGCCCTAAAATTAGTGTTAGGATTTGGTTGCGTTAGACAGTTCTCAGAAACAGGCACGGCGGAGCAGGGTGGGTGGGTCTGGGTGGGCTCTATATTATTGGTAGTAAATCTTATGGCAGAGATGAATTTTACTTGTAGAATGCAGGAAATTGTATTTCAGGACATCTAATTTTCAAACTTTATACGAGGGTGTATACCGAAACCCCCTAAAAACTTTGTTATTCGCACTTCACGTCAGTCAGACACCCCCCCCCCCCCCCCCCCCCCCCCCCCCCCCCCCCGATGTTTGCTTGCTTGTTTGGTCTGATGTTCGCTGAGCCGCCATCTTGGAATCCCAGCTGCCCGAGTGTTGATAAGTAAGTTTACACTATCTACATGCCTCAAGTATACTGGATTAGTAAACAATGTTTAACAATTGCTACGAGACTATGTAAAGGTCATTATAGCTCTCTAAAATACTATTTATATACCTAAACATGATTAAAGCTCTTTAAAATACTATTTATATGCCATAATATGTTCAGTATGTATTAAATTATGCAATATGTACTACATACTGCCGTTTTAAAATTATGTTTCATTATACTTATGTAATAAGCTGATGAAGAGATTATGAGATTTCAACATCACTTTTCTCAGGGATGGCGCTCTCATTGGCTAATCGGTCTCGATACGCCGAGTATATTTCCGTGTGTTGTGCAATCGCGGGAATGTCCCATCGCGCTATAAATAGATCACGCGTCACCCCTCGGTCACGCGTCACCCCTCGTTCCCCTTCAAATTAGATAGCTAGAGTAACTAATAACCTCCACCTCCTTGCATTCACTATGCAATTCAAGGAGAGGGGGGATGGGTGGCTTTGATCAGCCGTTGGAAACATAGAATAAGGACTCAATACAATAAGAACAACCATAACACAAAAAATAGGTAAGCATGAACACGGCACTCTCAGCATATCATAGGGTGCATAAAAAAGTTATCACTAGGTAAATTCAGTATTTATCAGGTTTCGCATTCTTAGTCAGTCCCTTACATTCTGTTTACAGTCAAGAATGTTTAACAATAGCAGTTCAACAAGATACTATCATTTGTACACATGCACCAACGGAACTGCACAAACTTACGCTTATGATAAAATGACCAAAAGACACTAAAACAAACTGATAATGAGTTGGACAAGCTCTTTTTAAAAAATAAACATGAATATTATGTTTATCATGATTGAAACAAATACGCTTAATCAGAGGGGTGACATGATGGAGTATACTCATACAATATATTACACTGCACGACAACAAGGAGAAAATATTAGACACGTTAGCTAAATCAACATCCCATCGGGAATTCAATCCATTCGCCACGAGCCTGTTTCTTTTGAATTTGTAGCGCAACGATCGCTGAAGCGAGTAAGCGTCTTGTGCAGCGAGCCACTGCTTGATATGGTGGAGACTAATGTCAAATTTACTTTCCTTTTTCACAATATAATAGTTTATTTAGTCCCGAAAAAGATGCTGACCACTGTTTATTAAACTAGTGCTTAAACTAATTTCCGACTTGTAGATTACGTAAAATACTAGTAGTAGCACACGCTACGGTGTATAACGGTGACCTTAGGGACGGTCCATAAATGGCAATGGTTTTCATAATCCTAACAATGTTAGGATTGTGTTTGACCCCCTGCCCCCTCCCCTAATCCTAATATAAAAACATTGATATAATGTGCTGGGCCTGGTGTGCAGCCGTCCGCCATTGTCACTATTGTATTCCAACACGCGTCTGTATACCAATACCCCTCTAGGCAGAATTGGAAACTGTGCGCTCATGCTGTTCCCGTGATCCATTGTTAACATTGATGCAGTGCGCTGATTGGATATAGCGCTAGTTGTAGTATTTTAGTATCGTTACCATTGGTTGTTGCAAAGTCCATTCAACAATTTGTGCGCGGGAATAGAACGTCGCGGTAATTTATGCGTATTCTATTTCAGACTCACCGTGGTCGACGATGTATTGATGCAGTAGATGACAATTGTAGAGAGCGCCGCCGCCAAAACTAGCCCCCAAAATGCCGATGTTATGGCCTGAAAAGCAATCAGAACATGGCGTTTACCCCCTCCCCCTTGTTTCGAATTGTAAGAAACATTGACCTTCGATGGACCGATGTTTTACCTGAAAAGCAATCCGAACATGGCTTTTACCCCCCCCCCCCCCCCCCCCACTTCCGAACATTGTTCGGATTGTGAAGCACATCGATATTTATGGACCGTCCCTTATTAGACCTATCCGACCGAGGGGTGACGCGTGATCTATTTATAACGCGATGGGACATTCCCGCGATTGCACAACACACGGAAATATGCTCAGCGTATCGAGATCGATTAGCCAATGAGAGCGCCGTCCCTGAGAAAAGTGATGTTGAAATCTCATAATCTCTTCATCAATAAGCAAACTGACAAAATTTTGCTCTCTCTCTCTCTCTCTCTCTCCTCTCTCTCTCTCTCTCTCTCTCTCTCTCTCTCTCTCTCTCTCCCACCCCCACCCCCACCCCACCTCCCTCTCTCGCATTTCATCTATATAACATACACTAGGTGTACTTATTACACTCAGTATTTATTAGCATATATTAAAATGTGTATACCATAGCCCCATCCAATCGCAATGCACTCCAGCGCTGATATGAATAAGAGAGAGAAGGTACAGAAATACCAGTCTATCAGCTGAAACATGTACACACCACCCTGGAGGAAAATAAAAAAGACAATTAATTATTCATAAATCCGGACAATGGCAGCTGCCTGACAGTATTAATAAATTATAACAACCACTGACACTTGTTGGTCACGGCTCAAGACTCGAAGATCAATAAGTATTTAACAAGTATAGGCAGATAAAAAATAGAGATACAGAGATATAGTTAAAGTGAAAGTTTGTTTTATTTATCGACACCTCTGGAGCACAATAATTTATTAATCATCGGCTGTTGGATGTCACAAATTTGGTAATTTTGACATATAGTCTTAGAGAGGAAACCAGCTACATGTTTCCATTAGTAACAAGACATCTTTTATTATGCACCACGAGCTTTGATAAACCTGTTGTGGTGCACTAGCTGGAACGAGAAATAGCCAATGGACCCACCGTCGGCAATTGGTCCAAGACAGATCGCGCACCAGGCGAGTGCTTTAGCACTGGGCTACGTCCCGCCCCCAGATACAGATAGGCTAGGAGATGCAGAAAGACAGACAGACAGAAAAACAGACAGACAGACAGACAGAAAAACAGACAAACATGCAGACAGACAGAAGGTGAAATTGGTGGTGTAGTGGGTAAGCCATCGGACTTAACGCTGGTAGGTACTGGGTTCGCATCCCGGTATAAGCTTTCATCCAAGGCGAGTTTGATGACTGAGTGGGTAGGTGTACG
Source organism: Gigantopelta aegis (assembly GCF_016097555.1). Taxonomy (NCBI): domain Eukaryota; kingdom Metazoa; phylum Mollusca; class Gastropoda; order Neomphalida; family Peltospiridae; genus Gigantopelta; species Gigantopelta aegis. The sequence goes on along the minus strand of NC_054712.1, from coordinate 50,836,493 downwards.
GCCAGAATACTGTCTCACTAAATAACTGTTAACAACTAACCATTATCCCACAGCCCAGATAATTGAAATGAAATGATAGACGTATAGATACAAAGAAAGGATGATAGACACTGATAGAAATATACATCTTTGGGGGAAGAGAAGTAGTTCAGAAAGCAGCTAGAAGGAGACAGGGGTAGAAAAAAAGAAAATGATAGACTGTGATAGAGATAAATATGTAACGGAGAAGAGAAATAGTTCAGAAAACAGCTAGAAGGAGAGCGGGTGGAAAAAAGAAAATGATAGACTGTGTTAGAGATATACATGTAATGGGGAAGAGAAATAGTTGAGAAAACAGCTAGAAGGAGAGAGGGGTGGAAAAACGAAATGGATGATAGACTGTGATAGAGATATACATGTAATGGGGAAGAGAAAGGGTGGAGATACAGAGCTAGAAGGAGAGAAGGGTGGAGAAACGAAAAGACAGACACACAGAGAGAGAGAGAGAGAGAGAGAGAGAGAGAGAGAGAGAGAGAGAGACAGAGACAGACAGACAGACAGACAGACAGAGAGAGAGACAGACAGAGAGAGAGACAGAGAGAGATACAGACATATACGGACAGAGAGGGGAGGGCTAATAATGAGTGAGAGGGAAGATAATTTTTCATTTTTCATAATGGTGAAAATTATTTCAAATATTTTACCTGTGATGTCAAAATTAGTGCTGAAGCAAAGAAGACGCACACTGTCGCCGCCGTCACCAACATGCTTCGTTTGCGCAGGCGCGGAAAGCTATCAAGAAGCGAGTGCATAAAGGTTTCCACGCAGCCAAACTGGAACAGACGAAAGAAGAAGATGTACAAAGGTGAGTTCTCAAATTGCGACTTGCAGTAACATTTCTAGAAGACCATCTTGTATATAGATATATTAGTGTCGGTCGTAGTCCCGTATGGAGTGCAAGGAAAGGATTTTTGTTTCAGAATAACTACAGTTCTTTAGTATCTAAAAATAAAATATGTCCATTTTGGCACATGGTCTACGGAGTGAAAGAGCAATGAGCCTTACATATCTAGCATAAGCTCAACAATGTAGAACTAGACCTATGCAAATTACAATATGGCAAAAACACAATACTATAAGTCCTTCAACCTCAAAAGAATACAAGAGAAGCAAACTAAAGTTTGAATCAAAGTATTGGTAGTTTTATTTTAGTGTTGTTTCTACTGCGTGTACATGTTTCCACGCCCTTTTTGCTGTTCGTGTTTGCTCACATGTGAATCCATTCCTACTGTGATGAGCATCAGGAAGAAGATGACGGCCCACAGTTGTGGAAGAGGTAACAGAGAGATGGCTTCTGGGTACACGATAAACGCCAGACCAGGACCTAGAAGTGAAATAATGACACATATAGAGAGATGGATTGTGGGCGATAGACGCCAGGCCAGGACCTAGAAGTGAAATAATGACGCATATAGAGAGATGCATTGTGTGTACACGATAAACGCCAGACCAGGACCTAGAAGTGAAATGATGCATAAAGAAGGATAGCCGCCATTCTAGAATATATAATGGAACGGGTGAGAGAGCGATAAATACTCGGTGCATATCTCCCCAGGACCTAGAACGCAAGAGATTATATACAGCAACCCTAGGAGAACATGTAGCGTCATTAGAAGCTTCAGCTACATCACCATAATCGTCATCACTGGGAACTTCAATATCGTTATCGTAAGAAGCAACATCTTAACCAATCATAATTGTCATCATCAACGTCATCATAATCATCAGCACCATCACCGTCGTCATCATCACCATTACCACTATCAGCAGAAGTAGTAGTAGCAACAGTAGTAACAGCTGCAGCAGTAGTAGTAACAGCTACAGCAATAGATGGAGAATTATATCACTATTCGTCTATATATCTTTATTACCTGAAGCTGTAACATCGGCAATGTGTTTCCCTGCTCGCTTGGCGAGGAATCCCAGAACGGAGAAGACAGCCAGTCCGGCGTATATACTCGTCCCTTCCCCCACCAAGGCGCAGATCCAGCTGTCCCTGTAAGTAGATAATGTAGTCCATAACATGAGTTGTTTAGTCAGCATGCAATCAAATTTTAATAATGTCACAAAATCAGCTAACAAAATTCATAATGCATTACATCTAATATGTGTGAGGCGGATCTAAGGGGGGTGGGGGGTGGGGGACTGATAGGAATCCCTTCAGGAAGGTTTGTGGCCTGCGGCCACATCAATGGGGACCCTACATGGATTTTCTGGATCCGCTGCTGATGCCGCTTATTCAAGATTCATTGTTGCTAATCAAAAAGAGTAGCCTATGGATTGGCGGCAGCGAGTTTTCTCTATAATAATCTCTGCTGCGCTTAACCACGTCCGCGTTAAATCTCTCTCTCTCTCTCTCTCTCTCTCTCTCTCTCTCTCTCTCTCTCTCTCTCTCTCTCTATCTCTCTCTCTTTTATTATATCTAATATTAATAAAAGTTTACTGTTCACTCTATTCTTGTTTTATAGAGAAGTTAAACTTAAGTTAGCTAGCCCTTCTAACTGTACCTATTTTTATTTTGTGCTTGATGGTTTTGTGAATATATTGTTGTGTTGTTGTTGCTGTTGTGTTGTTGTTGTGATATTGTTGTTGTTGTTGTTGTTAAAGTGACAGACCTTAGTTTTTAAACACTACGGCGTATTTTTCACTTTTAAAACGGTTTTCCATAATTGATATCAAACATTATTTACATGTTATTGTTTAGAATATACTATTTCCGTACATCTGAAGTGTCTATGGTTATCCTGGTGTTTGTAATGCCAGGAAAGTATTTTTGTTTTCATAATTCTAAAAAAACTTCACGGGTGGCTATGAATCACTGGTTGTGGGGATACGTTCTAGTGTATGTTTAGGACATTCCCCTGTTTTGACGTCAAGGAGTCTTGTTTCGCCCTATTGCATCTTTACTTAGATGTGTTACATGTTTGCAGATTAAAGTCAGGTCAGGTCAGGTCAGGTCAGGTCAGGGGGTTTTACGTGCACCTCCAGAGCAAGCTGTTGTATCGCACGCCTGTCATGGGCCTCAGATTAAAGTGACAGACCTTAGTTTTTAAACACTATGGCGTATTGTTCTATTACAGCCGTTTTTGATAATTTAACTTAGAAGTACACGTACTTACATTTTATTATTTAGAATAATCAGTTTCCTACACCGGAAGTGGTTCTGGTCACAACCAGGCTTTTGTGATACCCCAAAAAAATTATCTTTCGTAATTCTAAAAACGCACGTTCGGCTGAGCAATAATGGTTATCGGTACAAGATCTAGTTATTTTTGACGGTATTTACCAGTTTAAACATCACTGACTTTAGTTTCTCTCTGTTATAACCTTTTCCAGAGGTGTTGCACATTTGTAGATTAATCAGGGTTCATAGCCTTAAAGACGAAACAAATGCAAAGACTTTCAAAGACTTTTACCTGCCATTTTCAAAGACTTTACATAGCGGTCAAAGACAATAGAATACGATACAAAATACCAAATCAGTTCGTTTACATTGCTGTCCATGGGAAAAACAAATTGAGCTTTTTTGCATGCATCATGACAGATTAAACCTTGTAACTGGAAAATATCAAGTGCATGCAGCTGTAAAAGTTATCATCATTGCTTTGGCTATGATTTGTGGGAATTTAAAGATTTTAAAGACTTTTATTACAGACATAAAAAAATTGTTTTCAAATTCAAAGACGTTCAAGGAATTTAAAGACCGCTACAAACTCCGTTAATAACATTAATGTCCATTTTAACGGTTTGAAATTATGGTCTCACCTTTAACCAAACGTACGGTCTTGTTTCCTTGGTTTCAAACTAGGGCCTGCCACTTTAATTCAGCGTAACAATTTGTTCTCATTAAAAAATATTTACCATAAGAAATTGTTCTTAAACTTGTTGTGACTGGAAAACGTTAGTATTCCTCCCCAGCCTGTTCCCAGCGAGAAAAACACCTGCATTAGTGCCTCCAGCCACACCTGTAAATACAAAACACCTGTAATTAAAAGACGCATGTATAAAACCACCACCAACAGTGAATATAAACAACACTTGCAAACTTGAAAAACAAACCCAGAATATAGTAAATTAAACTGTTTCAAAGTCTGTTATTTGCACTTGTATACTGAATTTGCTTGTATGCGAGCACGTGTACTATTACCTTAAGGTAATACCACACGATACGATTGCCTAGTACAGGAATAACTGGTTATTCTCGTACGAGGCACTCGTTTTGTGTGTCGTCGCCTATAGTGAAAGTAAGTCTACTGAATTTACATGTGACTGTTTACCGAATTTGCCCATGCGTGCGAGTCTATTGAAGTAACAAAATATTAATGATTCTACCTGTTTACCCGTGTGAGCTAGCCTACCAAATTCACCTGTGTTAATATACAGAATTTTTCTTATGATAAAAAGGAGAAACCACACGATACCACTGACGGTACGAAAACATGCGATTGTGACAAGACAAGCATTACGATTTCACCGTTTGCTACGCAATTGGCTCTTCTCGTACGGTGCAATCGCATGGTGCGACGTCACCTTAATTCTCCTACATTTATCTCTGTTTTTCTATTGAAGCAAATCTAGTGAAGTTACCTGCGTGTGAGCGAGTCTAGAGAAGTCCGGAGTGAGGTAATAAAGAATTCCGTCGACTGCTCCGGGCATGATGGCGGACCGCACCAGTAACACAGTGATCAGGATGTACGGGAGTACCGCCGTCACGTACACAGCCTAAAGAGAACACACATCCGTGACATTAATGAGTTCAAGTCGTAATCACGTACACAGCCTAAAGAGAAAACGTCCGTTACATCAATGAGTTCAAGTCGTAACCACGTACACAGCCTAAAGAGAACATGTCCATTACATTAATGATTGATAATTACGCCGTCACGTACACAGCCTAAAGAAAACAGACGTTCGTTACATTAATGAGATCACATCGTAGTCACGTACATAGCCTAAAGAAAACGTACGTCGGTTACATTAATGAGTTCACGTTGTAGTCACGTACATAGCCTAATAACGTACATCCATTACATTAATGAGTTCACATATCGCCGTAACGTACACAACCTAAAGAAAATATACGTCCGTTACATTAATGAGTTCATGTCGCCGTCACGTACTCAGCCTAAAGAAAATGTGCGTCCGTTACATTAATTAATTCCAATTACGCCGTCACGTACACAGCCTAAAGAAAACATACGTTCGTTACATTAATGAGTTCACGTCGTAGTAACGTACATAGCCTATAGAAAATGTACGTCCGTCACATTAATGAGTTCATAAGTCGCCGTCACCTACACAGCCTAAAGAAAATGTACGTCCATTATATCAATGTCGCTGTCACGTACTCAGCCTAAATAAAATGTACGTCCGTTATATTAATGAGTTCATATGTCGCGTCACGAACACAACCTAAAACAAATGTACGTCCGTTACATTACTGAATTCATATATCGCCGTCACGTACTCAGCCTAAATAAAATGTACGTCCGTTATATTAATGAGTTCATATGTCGCGTCACGAACACAACCTAAAACAAATGTACGTCCGTTACATTACTGAATTCATATATCGCCGTCACGTACTCAGCCTAAATAAAACGTTCGTACGTCAAATTAAAGTCGCCGTCACGTACACAGTCTAAATAAGATGTACGTTGGTTACATTAATGAGTTTATATGTCACCGTCACGTACACAGCCTAAATAAAATGTACATCCGTTACATTAATGAGTTCATATGTCGCCGTCAAGTACACAACTTAAAGAAACCTTTCTTCCGTTACACTAGTGACTTCACACATCGCCGTCTCATAAACAGCCTAAATAAAATGTACGTCCGTTACATTAATGAGTTCATATGTCGCCGCCACGTACACAGCCTAAAGAAAATGTACGTTCGTTACATTAATGAATTCATATGACGTTGTCACGTATACAACCTAAATAAAATGTACGTCCGTTACGTTAATGAGTTCAAGTAGTAGTCACGTACACAGCTTAAATAAAATGTACGTCCGTTACATTAATGAGTTAACATGTCACTGTCACGTGCACAGCCTAAAGAAAATGTAGGTCTTTTACATTAATGAGTTCATATGTCGCCGTCACGTACAAGGCCTAAAGAAAACGTACGTTAGTTACATTAATGAGTTCATATGTCGCCGTCACGTACAAGGCCTAAAGAAAACGTACGTTAGTTACATTAATGAGTTCATATGTCGCCGTCAACTATACAGTCTAAAGAAAATGTACATAATGAGATCATACATACATGATAATGTTCCAGTCCACCTACTTTTACAGATATAACTAAATGAGGGGACCTTTTAAAGGGACATTCCTGAGTTTGCTGCATTTTTTAAGATGTTATTGACAACAGATACTTTTTAACGATTGTAATTACATATCAAATATATTTTTCTGCATAAAATATTAGTGGCTGTATATTAAACGTATTTGTGATCGTTCTAATATTTGTACTAGGTTAAATTTCATTTTATTTCCTAAAATATAATTTTTACGTACGTACGAAATTATTTGAAGACAAAATCCTGTTTGGTCTTCTTACAAATATTAAGACGACCAGAAACACATTGAATATACAGACACCGATATTCTAAACAAGAACATATATTTAATATGTAAGTTTAATCGTAGAAAATTTTTATTAGTCGGAAACATCTTACAATGCAGCAAACTCAGGAATGTCCCTTTAAGTATATGAAATATAAATGTACATTAAGAATAACATTTATATAATTATGTAAAATCACAGTGTTAAGACTTGCCGAGAAAAGTATAATATAATACACAAATCTAGATAAGTGTATTTTTAAAGTTTCTTTAGAAAAGTGTTTTAATTTTGTTTTTAATTAATTCTGGGTGGAATTTAAACGATTCCAAAACATGTGTTGCCAAATATATCGTTTCTCGTCGGCTTCAAATCAATCTGATTAAAATTAGCTCTACTGGGTCTAGCAGTAGATCTAACAGCATTGCGTGGACTCCCATGTTCAGGTGACATTTCATCTATAAATAGCAATTTATGAGCTGTTTTTCGTCTTGAAACGAATTTTATATAAAATTTTATATTGCAATTAGTTTCCGGCATACTTCGTAATTCACCCGAATCATTTCGTATACTTTCGGCATAATCCCGAATATTTTGAAATTGCTTTCATATCACTGCATTCCCAGTCTGGAGCTCGTCGCGTAAGACGTGTTTGTGCACATTGCACGTGCTCGCGGCTCGACTTGGGGATCCTTCACTTTTGTTGTTTTTATCAGCGAAGTGAAGTTTTCTACTGGGATCTATGCGGCCATTGGAACTGATTGAATGCTGGAGCGCTTCTCGTTGCGACAGTCTGCACTACCAGGTTGGATTCTTTTTTAGCGAGATTCCTTGCCTCCACGTCATTTCTCCGTCTGACTATGTTGACTTGCTTTTTTCGTGACTCGTATGACAGCCATTCTGCAGAACGCCACGGTTGTTCGCGTTTAGTCTCTACATGTCCGAGCCTATCCTAGCAGCACTGGAAGATTGACCGCCCCACTCTAAGAAGAAATAGGAAGCGTGGTCTGCCCCTACTACTCTTTTCTAGACTTTACTTTGTTTTACTGTGATACCATCTCGTATCCTCCGGAGTCGGGCCCGTCCGCACCACTATACCAACCTATGACGACTCGACTATACCCTAGTCTGATTCTCTCTCTCGTTCAGACGGATTCGGCTTCTCAAGATCTGTATTTCAGCACAGCACTACACCTTCAACGTCTATTGACTGTCAATCTAGGGGTTTTCTTGACAGGATGCAACCCATCTCGTCCCTACAAGCTGTGCACCCTAACGGCCTTAACGAGCCACTCACGTGGACATATAGATCGGACTTTAAACTTTTAGGCCTTCGTTCAAAAGTTTATGTCGAAATTACTTTCATTTGTTTTTATATTATTAAATAGTCCGATCCTCTCTTCTTTCTCTTATTTATTTTTGGACTGTCCTTCTAAAATGCTCCAAATTATATAAATATCGACCGAGCAAAAAATTCTTTTTTTTTTTTTTCTTTTTTTTCTTTTTTTTTAAATTCTATTAACGTTTTTACTAATTGCTATTTTCAAAATTCTGCCCATTTTCAACTCTACCTCCCCCCCCCCCCCCCCCCCCCCATCTTATCTAATTTCGTTTTGACCACCCGATCTAATCTAGCGACCACATTTAATGAGTAGAATTTTCTTTATTAATTATATTAGAGATGCGCATCAAAATTTTAAATGCCCACTATTTAATTTTTGGATGTAAATTTCAAAATAGTCCGCTTAATTTTTTTCTGTCCCGGAAGTAAGGTTTTGATTGGTCGAGTGAAAGGTCAACTGGACATGAGCTCCAACGGTCAGCTGTTAGATCCACGTATAATAGTGGAGATAACTTTAATTAGATTGGCTTCAGATGATCACACTCCACCAAAATGTGGCGCACAGTTAGTGTACACTGACAATGTTCACACTGAGGAGGAGGGTCCTTTAAAATAAACGATGCGGGCACGGCACAATACTATTTCATCTTTCCTGCACCGCCTGTAGGAGGACTGCCACTGTCCCAGGACTAGCTTAACATATTGAAGCTTGTTCGTAACCGCACCGTTCCAATCTGTTTGCCAAGTCGAAAAGATACATTGGTGTATATGATATTTAAAACCACCGTAGGGGATACCAACACCGACACTGGGCAATGGTAATTTGTTATCATACATATTTTCACTGACGAAGCTATCTAAAACATAAATACCCTTAAACGATCGAGACAGCTGACCACCGGTCTTCAGGAATGTGTACGTCCGTTACAGTATTTAGCGAGTTCACATTTAACAGACTGAAAAAATAACCATTTCACCGTGTTTTAAATCAGAAGGCTTTTCAATTTGATGCATAATTGGCACTTAAACAAAATCAGACGCGTGTGCAGGAATTTTAGCGGAGGGGAGGAGGGTAGACTCTGGCGACCGACGTTTATAGTGGAGGTCGAGTAATGCTCCTCCGGGAAATACACTGAGAAAAAGAAAGTAATGTTTCAATTTTACCATTTCATCAAAAATAAACTACACTATTATTTTTGACCTATTTGGTTCGTTTGTTAAAGACAGTTTGATACTACAAATTAACACGACAACATTATTAAAACACATTTTCTTCTTATTGTTTACAGGGTAATAAAACATATTAATAGCCATTTTTATTATAGATTTTTCGGAAACCTGTCTTGATTTAAAGTCCGTCCCACAAAAAATGCCTTTTTTCATGCTATGGAATTTACTACACGTTATTTATTTCTGAGCCTATTGTGGGGGTTTTAAATTGGATACAAAAATAGTTTGTTTTGGGGGTTTTGTTATTTCCAAAACACTTTTACTTTTCTTCTTACGTCAAACAAAACTGAAATTATTTACAAAACAAAATCTAGAAGAATGGGGGGGGACTATAGTTTATATGACAATATTACGAAATTTATACATACATATATGTCTAAATTATCTCTGTCTCTTAGGAACATATATGAATAAATAACGTTTTTATTATGATGAGTATATTTTCTTACCTGGCCTCGGGTGTGTATATGTGTGCATTTCAGCTAAAACGTTTCACCCAGTATTGAAATCATCATCCGACTAATCAATATCAAGGTCATTTGTGCCTTTGATGATAAGAACAAGTCGTTTTATTTTTCATTTTAGGACCTACCTTAGTAAATATTTGTAATATAGAAACACTGACGAATTATTTAATGGTTGCCATAGCAGCCATATTTTCAAAATGGCCACTATGGCTGCCATGAAATCCAGTGTAGATGTCAGAATTTAGCATATTTGTTATTTCACACTTAATTACACTGGATGACATGTATACATGTTGTAGTGTTACTACTTAATGACAATTTTAGGAATAGATCCAAAATAAAACCACATATTGTTGTTTGTTTATAGAGAACGATGTCCACATTTTCTACTTTTTTATAAAACAGCTAACATTAATGATTTACAAAGTCCATACTAGACAAGTATATTTAAAATCTTGTCCACCGATTCTCTTTGGAGAAAGTGACTTGTGACTACAACATTCGCAGAGTTCATATTTCAAACATTGCAGCCATGGACCGTGTAGGCCAATATAGCAGTGTCGGATTTATAAGGGGGCAAAGGGGGCAATTGCCCCGGACCCAACTGTCAGAGGGGCCCCCAGACTAAGGACTTCCTTTATTAAAAAAAATGTAATAATTATAACATTAGTTAATTTATTTTTTTTATTATTTGTTATGTAATTTAATTTCTATGTTCTGTGGGAGTCGCCGAACCTGAAGTGCCCTGGGCTCCTACCCCGGGCCACCCAAGGTCTAAATCCGGCCCTGCATATGAATCAAATGCACACAACTTTTCGGATGGTTTTGGGGGAAGAAAGTGATGTTATTTTGTGGGCTGCATTCCATGACAACCATCAGCCAGCGAATACCGCCCTTGAGAGGGAACTGGTCATCATTTCTCTTGTATCCCTGTTCTGTGACGCAGCCTATTTATCACACCATGTGTATGGTGACGACGGAAGTTAACATTCTGAACCCCAGACAGATATTCATAATCACCCTGGACAGCCATTTGTATGCCAATGACATTTGGTTCGAATGTGTATGTGCGTTAAGTCATAATAAAATATCACTTAACTGTGCTCTTTAGATGTCTTTATGTGAAGGGGCAGTTAGTTCTTGTATAGACTGGAGTTGCCTATTCAGGAACGAGAGACTTCATTCACAAAAGCCGCTAATATGACATATCCCAGGCCGGTGCGAGGGGTGCGTGCGTATCCCCCCCCCCCCCCCCCCCCATACTCTGCCGAGGTCCGTCCGTAGATGTGTAAATGGGGTAATAACCTTTCTTCTACAATTTCTGTATAAAATTTGACACTATTACGCACCCCCACCCCATGTAAATGACTGCGTATGGGCCTGCATCCCACCATCTTAATGTAGAAGGCACGCATGACTTATATTTCAAGTAGATCAAAAACTGCTGTAATCACATAGTTGAATTGTGTACCTCAATGCACTTTTTTTTTTCAGTTTTGTAGTTTCAGTTTTGAAATAAAAGTAATGCTCCTCTGAACAATTTGAAAAGCAAACTTCTTGTTTTATTTAAGTATTCTAGATAACAATTTATCTTTATTGTTTTCTTGACACAACAAAAACTAGGTCGCAAGATTTAGCGACATGATGCATTTATTCGTGATGTATATGCTCAATTGGTCTATGCGGAGTCATACAGTGTGCACATCGTGTTTTCCGTTCATACGGGCAGGAACCAAAAAATAATTGAGGTCAATTCTTGTTTCCAAAAATTAATGTGAACTTCTTTTCTTAAAAAATAAACTCACATTTACGTCTCATCATTTTATAATATTATTTACTAATACAAAATACAAATACAAATACAGTTTTTAATAAACTCACAATCTCACCTCACCATGCTTTAACACCATTTCCTCATACAAAATACAAATGCAAATAGAGTTTTTAATAAACTCACAATCTCACCTCACCATGCTTTAACACCATTTCCTCATACAAAATACAAATGCAAATAGAGTTTTTAATAAACTCACAATCTCACCTCACCATGCTTTAACACCATTTACTCATACAAAATACAAATGCAAATAGAGTTTTTAATAAACTCACAATCTCACCTCACCATGCTTTAACACCATTTCCTCATACAAAATACAAATGCAAATAGAGTTTTTAATAAACTCACAATCTCACCTCACCATGCTTTAACACCATTTACTCATACAAAATACAAATGCAAATAGAGTTTTTAATAAACTCACAATCTCACCTCACCATGCTTTAACACCATTTCCTCATACAAAATACAAATACAACTACAGTTTTTAATAACCTAAAAGTCTCACCATATAATAGCATCCTTTACTCATACGAAATACAAACACAACTACTACAGTTTAAATAAACTGACAATCTCACCTCATCATGTTACAGATGCATTTACTAATGAAAAACCGGCCTCGGTGGCGTCGTGGCAGGCCATCGGTCTACAGGCTGGTAGGTACTGGGTTCGGATCCCAGTCGAGGCATGTGATTTTTAATCCAGATACCGACTCCAAACCCTGAGTGAGTGCTCCGCAAGGCTCAATGGGTAGGTGTAAACCATTTGCACCGACCAGTGATCCATAACTGGTTCAACAAAGGCCATGGTTTGTGCTATCCTGCCTGTGGGAAGCGCAAATAAAAGACCCCTTGCTGCTAATCGGAAGAGTAGCCCATATAGTGGCGACAGCGGGTTTCCTCTCCAAATATGTGTGGTCCTTAACCATATGTCTGACGCCATATAACCGTAAATAAAATGTGTTGAGTGCGTCGTTAAATAAAACATTTCTTTCTTTCTTTACTAATGAAAAATACAAACACAGCAATAGTTTTAATAAACTTACGGTCTTGTCTCGCCATGTTTTAACATCATTTACTAATGCAACATACAAACGAGAGAGAGAGAGAGAGAGAGAGAGAGAGAGAGAGAGAGAGAGAGAGAGAGAGAGAGAGAGAGAGAGAGAGAGAGAGAGAGAGAGAGAGAGAGAGAGAGAGAGAGAGAGGCCTTCCTTGAGCAGAGAGTGAGAGAGAGAGAGAGAGAGAGAGAGAGAGCGAGAGAGCGAACAACCAACAGTTATTTATCTGATCAACAAAATATAATAAGTAGTAATTTTTTATTACAAATTTATTTATATTATTTAAAAGCATTTTTAATTGTTTGACTAATTTTGTTAGAACAGGATATCTCATCTATAAACACACGTATCATTTATATAATGTATTATCTTTTTATTTTCATTTAAATTAATTTGTTTAAGCACGTGCGTTCCAAATGACTGAATACGTTCTAACGCCGCTCCTCTGGTAACACGCTGCTGGCATGCCCGTTTATTACATGATGCGTCGTTGCTATTGCAAACAGCCACGCACCTATTACCGGCATTAAAACAGATTGCTATACCTTCCCTGTGAAGCGCTGCATTGCCTTGAATAATTCAATGGATCAAACACAAAATAATAACAATAGAGAAGTTGCATTATCGTTGCACAGTCAGTGTGCAAATGTTCTTCTTAGCAGGAGTCGAAGTTCAGGCTTCAGAGACTAACTATGGGCCTGTGTTCTGAGTGACAAGAGAGAAACCCATCAATAAAGAGACATGCTGTGGTTCTCTTGCAACAAATTCTTGACTAACAGACCGAAACCAGCGCCCATAATAATTATCGTGTTAAAACCACGCACCCGGAGCAAGTGGGGTTGGGGTGGGTGTTGAGGCTGGGAGCCCATTATTCTGAATAAAATATTTTATTGGGGAGCATATGTTTTTAATATTTATTATCCCCAGATCAAACAGAAAATGTCACGGTTGCTATACAATGATGATACATATTAAATCATGATTACAGTTGATACAATAATCTATTTCATTTAAAAATATATATTATGTCTGGTGTTCTGCTATAATCAAAGTGAAGTGCATCGCATTATATTTTTCTTCCTAAATTAATTTGGTAGTGAATATAAGTATTACCATGTTGGTGGTATCTACATACAAGAAAAACATCCAGAACAAAACAGAACTACAAAAAGAAGAAAAATATTTATATATATGAATTCACAGACACTAGTTGGTTTTGATCTGGGAGGGGGAGAAGAAAGAAAGAAAGAATTGGGGGGAGGAAGAGAGAAGAAATATAGAAGTAGAAACAAACATCACTTGAAATGCGCTAGCAATTCCAAACAAGTCGAAAGGGAAAATTAATGATTTAAGGAATAAAAGTGTCAGTTGAAAAAAAGAAGAAATATTAACACGAACTTCCCACGGGACCTTTTTTTTATTTTTTTTATTGTCCCATAAAAATACGTAGTGTTAGGGTTGGGTCCCTAAATCACTACTACAATACATAACATATATATATATTAGTAGTAACATATACAGGTAATTACATAGACATATCTAGTATGAAGAAATATTCTTTAAACTCCTCTAGGGTACTGACCTAAATTGAAAAGAAAGATAGAGAAGAAAAAAAGAAAAAAAGAAAAAAGGAAAAAAGAAATAAGAAACGAAAGAAGGAACAGAGTTACTTCGTGCATAATTGCGCATATATGACAGTATATTCATAGAGATACCCACATACATAAATGCGTACACATATATATTATACATGTACATATATTCACAGATGCACCCACATCTACCAGAAGTATATACGGAAGAGATGAAATTAAAAGTATTATATTTGTTCTAAAATGTAGTCTGAATATTGTTTTCAAACAAGCTGTTTCCATGTCTAGATTATCTTTAAGTCTCAATAAAATAGTGTTTGCCACGTTGCCCATTCATTATTAAATACATCGTATTTACAAGTTTTTAAAAGAATATACCTTTTAATTTCAAATTTATGTTGCATTATGCCATGCACAGCGTTAAAACTTAAACATTTCTTTTGTATTTTCATACTGTATATATATTTTATATTAATTATTAACCAGTTTATAAAATCGCTTTTATTATTATTTATCAAACCAAACATTATAATAATTTTATTAAAATGAATTATAGTTCCTGTTCGAGTAAATATCCAATATGTTACTGCTTCCCATAAAGTGTGTACCTTATCGCAATCGAAAAATAAATGTTTTATTGTTTCAGGAAAATTGTTACAGAAGTTACATATATTAGAATCAGTGTAGTTAATCTTGTATAGAAAAGTATTAGTAGCTAATATGTTTTGCAGTAATCTATACTGAAACCATCGAAGACTAGAATCTTTCACACATCGAAATGGTAAAGCATAATATTTTTCCCAGTCAGTTTGTTCAAATAAAAAGCCTTTATTACTATATTTTATCTGTCCTTTTGGCTTTACATACTGAAAGTTTAAAATGTCATACATATCTCTGCACCCATTTTTACTTTTTAATAATAGTTCCCACGGGACCTATTTTAGCTACATATGCCCCTACACTAATTAGGCAAAATCGGGATTCCTTCCAGGATTCACTTTCAGGTGCTCGTCCTTACGAGGACTGCCATTCAATGTAATATTATAATTTCTATATACACAGAGATCAGATGCAGTCAGATATACGATTACGGCCTTAGCACACTTGTTGTAACAATTTGGGCTAGTTCTATCTTGTACGAGTATATATAACACTGTGCTCGTATTTTCGCTGCTGGTGAAAATCGACTATTGCGACATAAGAAGACCTGATTCGATGTGACGGGTCTCGTATACACGAATGCGAGAATCCTCTTGTAAAGGTATGTTCCAGTTCAGTAACCAAACCTAATAACCCGAAAGCAGCAAGTTGGGCGATAGTCGCAGCCTTCACAGATAAAATCCAAACAATCACCATTCCCTACCGCCACCCCAATAAAAAATAAAGGAAAGAAATAAGTAAAGAAAATAATATAATATAAAAACAATGAAAACAAACAAACAACAAACAAAAACAACAATAAATAAACATGAATAAGGAGAAGCTTCAATAAATTGAAAATGGATGATATTCAGGAGTAGCTGGAGGACTTTGCCGTTCGAGAGTAAACTCGGTCAAATATTTCTGATTAACATTAGTGTACTCAGTAGGGCCTACAGCCGATTCTGTCATATAACTCGTTCACAATTATTTGTTAAATTTATATATTCATGTAAATGTATTTCAAAAGATTTGACGCATACACATGAACACATTGATTGGCCCTGTTGAATATTAGTTAGTTTGGTAGGTTGACGTTGTCGCCTAACTCGTTCACAAATATTTAAATACATATTAATGTAAAGGTATTTAAAACGATTCAAGTATACAGGAACACCCTGACTGGCTAGGGTTAAAATTAGTTTCATCAGTACAGACGATTCTATCACATACTAGTAACTCATTCACGGTTATTCAAATATAGACTGATATAATGAAATAAAGCAACCCACAGTACCTGAGATAAGTTTTTGGTTCACTATGCTAGTGTGTCATTAAGCATTCTTTCACTCACTCACTCACTCACTCACCCATCCACCCATCCGCTCACTCACTCACTCACTCATTCCTCCATCAATTTATTTATTCATTCATTCATTCATTCATTCATCCATCCACCCATTCGCTCATCCATCCACCCATTCACTCACTCAATCATCCATCCATCCATCCATCCATCCATACATCCGTCCACCCACCCATCCACTATCTCACTCACTCACCCAACCGCCCACCCACACACTCACAAACTCACTCACTCACTCATTCAATTATTCATTCATTCATGCACTTATTAGAGTAGTCATGCGTGTATATAATACAAAGATTTCATGTGGGTCTAACCGACCTCGGTGGTGTCGTGGTTAAGCAATCGGACTACAGGCTAGTAGGTACAGGGTTCGCAGGATAACTGGGTTTTTCATTGCCCATTTAATTGCGGAAACAAAACATTACTTTTGTAAAAGACGGTTTGTTTATTGCAGAACAATTCAAACCCATTTCACCTACACATTCATTTAATCATACGCGAAGAATATAGTCCCCATTATGTAACCACATATCAATATAAAGTTAAAAATATTGATTTGTTTAAAAAAAAAAAACCATTAAATAATGATACAACGTGAAATGGCAACTTGGGGAGTACCTAATTCGACAGA
This sequence comes from Gigantopelta aegis, assembly GCF_016097555.1. Classification (NCBI taxonomy): domain Eukaryota; kingdom Metazoa; phylum Mollusca; class Gastropoda; order Neomphalida; family Peltospiridae; genus Gigantopelta; species Gigantopelta aegis. The sequence goes on along the minus strand of NC_054712.1, from coordinate 50,819,714 downwards.
ATTCTTCAAAACATGAGTTATGACGTCTATCGTTGTCAAACACGAGTTATGTTGTTACTCGTAGGTACAAATCTTCTAGCTCCGGGTTGCTACACAGATTTATCTAACACCGTGCAAAAGCTGGCTAATGTAGTCGAGTCGACAAGAAAAGCATAGAATGCAAGAAAAACATACTACAGACCAATAAACTAGACACACATAGGCTACAGATAAACTAGATTAGAAACAGTAAGTACCAGACAAACCGACTACAGGCAAAGATAGACTAGACAAACATAGGCCACAGATAAAATAGATCAGCAACAGTAAGTACCAGACAAACCGACTACAGACAAAGATGACTAGACAAACATAGGTCACAGATAAAATAGATTAGAAACAGTAAGTACCAGACAAACCGACTACAGACACAGATAGACTAGACAAGCATAGGTCATAGATTAAATAGATTAGAAACAGTAAGTACCAGACAAACCGACTACAGACACAGATAGACTAGACAAGCATAGGTCACAGATTAAATAGATTAGAGACAGTAACTACAAGACAAAAATGTGTTTGTTTAACGACACCACTAGAGTACATTGTTTATTAATCATCGGCTATTGGATGTCAAACATATGGTAATTTTGACAGTCACAGAGATAAAACCCGCTACAATTTTTTTTTCAATAGTAGCAAAGGATTTTTTATATGTACGATCCCACAGAGACGGTAACTGCAAGAGACACAGACTACAGACAAAGATAGACTAGACAAACATAGACCACAGATAAAATAGATTAGAAACGGCTGGAGCGAGAAATAGCGCAATGGGGCCACCGACGGATATCGATCCTAAACCGACGGCGCATCAAGCGAGCGCTTTACCACTGGGCTACGCCTCGCCCCGGAAAATTAGAGAATGAGTCCATCAAGCTGGGTGGATCATGAGTACCCCAGACAAGTACTCCACTGACCAGCAGGTGTAGACAGATTACAGCTGGGTGGATCATGAGTACCCCAGGCAAGTACTCCACTGACCAACAGGTGTAGACAGATTACAGAAAAATAAATAATATAGACAAAATAAGAGACGGCAAACAAATTTAAATTACAGTCGTTACCTTCCCGACAGTTTTGATTCCTTTCATGACACACACGTAGATTAGGAACCAGTAGACTAGTAGACAAATAGCGAGGTGCATCTGTAGCTTGCCTACATCGCCAAAACCTGATGAAATCCTCAGCGTGTTGAACCTTCAAATAATATTGACAAAGTTAAAGCAAATATTATCCATCAATAGTATAATATCGCATGTAATTACCTGAATATAGTTTACGTTTCATTTCAATTTATTTTCGTGCTTATACGCACGCTGTCCTGGGCACACACCTCAGCTATCTGAGCTGTCTGTCTTTGGTTAGTGAGAGAGAAGAGGGTGTAGTGGCCTTACACCTACCCATTGAGCCCTTAAGAACTCACTCTGGGTTGGAGCCGGTACTGGGCTGCGAACGCTGTGTCTACCAACCTGCGCCACCGAGGCCGGTATAGTTTACGAACAACGTAGTAATATCGGCACAGAAAGGAACCTACAAATAATATTATGGAAATTACAGCCAGACAAAAAAAACCTGGCCCAAATTCACTAAACTCTCCCAACTTTGCGATCCTGCAGTGCAATGATAAAAGACTTGCAAAAAGGATGCTTTGTTGTTTAGCAGAGCCTACGAGACCTTTGTGAATTAGGCTCCTGGACTACTTTGAAGCATCTATCTCGAATTTGTAGCCAGTTTAATTGATGTAGCTACTCTATTGACAAATCCGCAATGTACGTACAGTTTCGGGTTTAGAATATCTATATCTATATATTCATATTTGGTATGCAGTGCATTTTGTTGTCCTAATATTTGTAGAGGCTCCATATGAATTTGTGCTTGCAATACTTTCGTACGAGACCTACTTACCTTATATTACTTACCTTTGTATGACTCACAATAGCGGATGTATATTTTTGTGCTGGGGTGTCGAAAAACATCCATTCATTATTTTTGTCCATTGTCAAACAAATTTAGAAATAACTGAGTCAAACTGAAACAAATGTTTTGTTCAATATATTTTTTTTTTTTTAAATATTGATAGGTTTCATTCTCCAGATTTATTATTATTAGAGTAGATGATGATGACCATAGAGCTTGGTGCATGTACAGACATTTCGTTTCGGTTTCCACGCTAATGCTGATGCATAGCTTCTGTACTCTGACTTCAGTAGACTTGGTTTGAATTTAGAGTTTTCCTTCTCCTAGGAGAGTTTCCTTACTAGGATTCTGAGCCTTTCCAGCCCAGTTTTGATTTTGGAGTTGCTTCTCCTAGACAGCTGTCTTTCTTGACTCACGTCCGGTCCATATTAGTCTAGTTTGTACCCTTTGACCAGTCCAGCTTTGGTAACCCTAACAGGAGCTGATGCTTCTGCTGACGTGGCTCTCCGAGTCATTGAGACATGCAAGCTACCTCACTACGTCAAGGAATGGACCATGAGATAGATTAGAGTAGATAAAACCGCGGTCTATCACAACGGCAAACAATCCGGGATAGTCCATTTAATATCTGGTATAATTTAACTCCAAATGTATGTAGTTCGTCAATATCGCCTAAAGGTAAAGTTAAAGTTTGTTTTGTTTAACGACACCACCTGAGTACATTGATTTGCTAATCATTGGCTATTGGATTTGAAACATTTGGTAATTCTGACATATAGTCTTAGAGAAAAAAACACGCGACATTTATATGCGCCATCCCACAGATAGGATAGCACCTACCTGTCGTGGTGCACTGGCTGGAACGAGAAATAGCGCAATGGGTCCGCCGACGGGTATCGATCCTAGACCGACCGCACATCAGGCGAGCGATTTACCACTGGGCTACGTATAAATAACAAAGACAAAATTTCAGGTTGCAACCCTGGCAATCAAGAAAATGGACAAAGAAAAACAAAAAATAAAATAATAATAATTACATAAAAATATATTAATAATAGCCCGTGAAAATATGGTCTCCATGGAGGTTTTCATGGCAATTTTAAGGTTTATGTGTAAATGATAACTCTGTCATAGAAAATTGAATGTTCCCCTGACGTAATAAATGCCACGAAAAATTTAAAACACCGCGGCAATCTCCACGGTAATATATCCGATTGCCGTGGATAATTGTCAGGGTTTCAGGCTGGTTACACCGTACGACATCAAAAAGGGTACCACAGCTCTAGGGCCTAATTCACTCAGCTCTAGCAACTTTGCGAAAATACTTCCGAGAAATATACGAAGTTCCTTAAGAGAGCTTAAGGGAGCTGTGTGAATTAGTCATATGCTGTACGTAAATTATACAGAGGATTCGTTACGAGTATTTTTTAATATGGAAAATATAAACCGAGTCTGTGCTAATCGGTATTTGTCGAGGCTCTGCCGAGACAAATATCGATTAACTAGACTAGTTTGATATTTTACATATTAAAAACACGAGTAGTGAATTCTATTTATCATATTACGCTTCTAAAATAACATTTTAATTCAATTTTCAGTAAATCACAGTACTAAAGTGCCCGCCATCGGTAATATGACGTCATCACGATTAGGACAGAAGACGGTGAAGTGGATTGGCCACGTGCTCCGAAAAGACGACACATCTATCACGAGAACTGTAGACCCTTGAAGCAATCTAATTAAAATTAGCTCCACTATTACATGTGGATCTAAAGACAGCCAGTTGGAGCTCATGTCCACCAATCAAAACCTTACTTGCAGAATCCTGCCATTGATTTAAAACTAACAACACTGCGTAGTCCCCAATGTCCAGGTAACATTTCGTCTGTAAATAATAATTTAAATATTGACCAATCACACTTCGCCTTTTATAACGTTATTTGGGAGCATACAAATTCTAAAAAATATCGGGCGAGTCTATTTTAGTGGCCGCAGTACAGTGAACTATACCAATACGTACGGGGTGGGTTATCAGTTTTCAATTTTACATTAAACATTATTTATTTATTTATAAAATTAAAAAAAACTAAATCAGTCTTCAGTTTTACATTACAAATTATTTATTTTATAAAATAAAACATGTTTTAAGGCGTTCGTAATTCACACGAAACATGTCGTATACCCTCAGGATAATTCGGAATGTTTTCAAATTATTTTTAAATCACTGGCAGGATTCTGCAAGTAAGGTTTTGATTGGTGGACATGAGCTCCAACTGGCTGTCTTTAGATCCACATGTAATAGTGGAGCTAATTTTAATTGGATTGACCCTTGAAGGGAAAAGAAAGAGAGGACGTCCGAAAACAACATGGCGCCGAAAAGGGGAAATAGAGATGAAGGAGACACGACACAGTTGGGGCAGCATCGAGAGATTGGCAAGGGATAGACTGGCGTAGAGGAACCTCGTCGCTGACCTAAATGCCACTAGGCATGACAGGAAATGATGATGACGATTAGGACAAGTTATTTTTGACGTCACACATTTTAACTAAATCTTTGAAAACGTTACACTCAGGTATACAGTTCTTGTTGTCTTGTAAACAAATGACCCATCCACAGCAAGACATTGTTCAGAGACCTTGCACATTTGCATACTATTATTAACATGGTTATTACATTAAATTATCATCTTTTGTTACGCCACTGTGTATGTTTCAGCGCTAAACCTATCATTAGTGACGTCACGCCACTGCTGCCAAATATATAGAGAATACCTAGTTAATGACGTCGGATATCTGCTTGACATATGAAGGTAAGAATTGGAAATTCCGTGAGGCTCTGCCGAGCGGAATTCTTCATTCGGTTTGAACAGGATAAAGCAGATATCCAACGTCATTAACTAGTTATTATCTTTATCCTGCAGACCATAAAAAAATAAGGGGGAGAGCTATTATTTCTGTTATTTCAGCCACATTGTATGATGACCTAGAAGTCAAATGAGCGATTTTGTAATGTAGCTATGCGTGTGACGTCACTTTGCTTTATCGTAATCATATTCAGTCAATAGAAACGGTGGTTGCAGGATAAAGTGACATTCAACCCACATTACTGACATTGTTTACAATTGTCGCAAATGAAATGAATGATAATGGATGATAAAAAAATAACCCCCCTCCCCCACCACGTGACTTGTGATATCATAATTTATCAGCACTCGTTGATCAAAGTATAAAAATTCTCGGCAAGCCTTGGATTTCATAATTCTATCAACTTGTACTGATTTAAATTATCAAAAGAACATGTTCCGGTCAAGTGGTGTAAGAGACACTCCAACCATTTAAAATTCTAAAATATTTAAAAGAACATTGTGGCAACTTCTAAGTAAAAGATAATTTAATAAATGTTTCTTATAAAATGCAATACTGATGGGAAATTTCAGTAGGTTTAATCAGTGAAAGCAATCATAAAATTGTTATACAATAAACATTGTGTTCCTCTTCAGCAAGGGGCGGGACGTAGCGCAGTGATAAAGCGTTCGCTTGATGCGCGGTCGGTCTAGGATCGATCCCCGTCGGTGTATCCATTGGGCTATTGCTTGTTCTAGCCAGTGCTTCACAGCATGGGATCTTTTGTAGGCATCATCCCACAGACAGGATAGCACATACCAGTCGTGGTGCACTGGTTGGAATGAGATATAGCCCAATGGACCAACCGACGGGGATCGATCCCGGACCGACCGCGCATCAAGCGAGCGTTTTGCCAAGCCAAGCGTGGTATTCACTAAACAAAAAAAAAATCACTCTTTTGGTACCCTCTGTCGTGTGCGTCAAGGGAACCGCCTCCTTCGCACGTTCTTTGAACGTTTTGATAACGTGGGAAACGGACCTTGCAATGCATATATATGAACAGTCATTAATGTTTACGACCATTTTCAATTCCCTTGATAAGCTTGGGCAACATTTGATGGTATTGTGCGCGTCAATAAACATTTAATGAGTCTAGAGCATGGGATCATTTAGTACCTATCCAAAATATTATATTGAAACACATTATTTACTCGTACTGTAAAACATATTTAGGAAACTAGAGAAAGTAAAATATGTAACTTAAGTTACATATGTATATTATTTTGGGTAATAATAAAAAAAAAATAATAAGGGTTGGAATCGGCCATGTTTTTATTACTTGGTAATGAACTTGTTTTGATATTAAATGATAAGAAATGTAAAAAAAAAAATATTTTTAAAATTATAAAATTTAATATCCTTGCCCGAGATGTTTATAATTATGCATAGCTCTTTACACCGTTTTAATTTAAGTTTTGAATTTTTATACTGATGATATTCATTAATAAATTGCTTCATTTCATTTCAACTTATTTTCTTACTTATATCCAATTAAGGTTCAAGCACGCTTTCCTGGGCACATACCTCACCCATCTGGGCTGTCTGTCAGTGGGTTAGTTGCTAATTGGTTAGTGGTTAGTGAGAGAGAAGAGGGTGTAGCGGCCTTACCCCTACCTATTGAGCCCTTAAGAAGTCGCTTTGGGTTGGAGCCGATACCGAGCTGCGAGCCCTGTACCTACCAGCCTGTAGTCCGATGGCTTAACCACTGCGCCACCGAGCCCGGTTAATTGCTTCAAATACAAATATTTACATTTCTTTGACACCCAACTAGCAGAGGTGTATATGTAAATTAAAGGGACCTACCTTTTAAACACTAAGGCTTATTTTCCACTATTAAAGCCGTTTATGATCACTGAAATCAAACATTACTTATATTGTATTGTTCTGATGTTTATTGTCATCCTGGTGTTTCTAACACCACAAAATACATTTTTCATATTTTTTAAAAACGCACGTGCGTCAGAGAAGAAACGGTTATGGAAAGAAAGAATTGTTTTATTTAACGACGCACTCAACACATTTTATTTACGGTTATATGGCGTCAGACATATGGTTAAGGACCACACAGATTTTGAGAGGAAACCCGCTGTCGCCACTACATGGGCTACTCTTCCGATTAGCAGCAAGGGATCTTTTATTTGCGCTTACCACAGGCAGGATAGCACAAACCATGGCCTTTGTTGAACCAGTTATGGATCACTGGTCGGTGCAAGTGGTTTACACCTACCCATTGAGCCTTGCGGAGCACTCACTCAAGGTTTGGAATCGGTATCTGGATTAAAAATCCCATGCCTCGACTGGGATCCGAACCCAGTACCTACCAGCCTGTAGACCGATGGCCTACCACGACGCCACCGAGGCCGGTAAACGGTTATGGAGGTTGTATCCAAATTTGTTACAGGTTTGTAAATTAACCAAACTTAGTGTCCATTTTTACGGGTTGAAACAAGGGTCTAGGTGAAATATATACCTTAGTGTTTAAAAAATAGGTTCTATCTCTTTAAGGTCATTTGTATCTAGGTTGGGGGAGCAAGGCTTTATCTTCAGAAATGGACGAACAATGCCACATACACTGAACCCCCACTCCCGTCCACCCCAACTCGCAACGCGTATAGATCGTTAGTGATATGAGATCGCTTTGTAAAACGGAAGAAAGGTGGAAATGCTTTATTTAACGATGCATTCAACATATTGTTATTTACGGTCATATGTTGTCGGACATATGGTAAAAGACCACACAGATATTGAAAAGGGAAACCCGCTGTCGCCATTTCATGTGCTACTCTTTTCGATTACCTGCAAGGGATCTTTTATATGCACCATCCCACAGACAGGATAGCACATAGCACAGCCTTTGATATATTAGTCGTGGTGCACTGGTTGGAACGAGAAATAGCCCAATGGGCCCACCAACGGGATCAATCCTAGACCGAGCGCGCATCAAGCGAGCGCTTTATCACTGGGCTACGTCCCGCCCCTCGTAAAAACGAGGACCAGGCCTCCACTTTCAACCAGGTACCTTTACTGACCACCACAAATGACCTGAAACCAGAAGATGGTTTTCACATCCACTCACAAGAAGTATTCTTCTAGCGACGTCCTCGTGGTGTTGCTACTGCCCCACAGGTCGTACTCCCTGCCGACGTCAGCGGGCTGTTGCATGGACGTGTTGTACGCGACCTCGAGTCCGATCACACTAACAGTCACGTTGCCGATAGCGCTGATGTTGTTAGTCTCGTCCCCAGTGATGCAGTGGATGCTGTTCCACCAGTTGTCGCACGTGGTCCACGCCAGCGTCGTCGAGAAGGAGTTGTAAAAGTAGAACATGCTCCAGGAGCCAATGATGCTGTACAGGATGACGCCGATCACGGAGATGATCACCATGCTGTGGCCGATACCTGACAACATTGATGTGTCATATAAATATTAATAAGTTAGTGTCTAAACCCCGACCAAGTAACTGACAACATTGATGTCTCGCATTCATTTATGACAGTATACACCCCAACCCAGTGCCTGACAACATTCATGTGTCTAAACTCAGACCCAGTGCTGGCAACATTGATGTGTCTATACCCGCCCCAGTGTCTGACAACATTGATGTGTCTACACACCAACCCAGTGTCTGACAACATTGATGTGTCTATACCCCGACCCAGTGCCTGACAACATTGATGTCTCGTATTCATTTATGAGTCTACACCCCAACCCAGTGCCTGGCAACATTGATGTGTCTATACCCCGACCCAGTGCCTGGCAACATTGATGTCTCGTATCCATTTATGAGTCTACACCCCAACCCAATGCCTGGCTACATTGATGTGTCTACACCCTGACCCAGTGCCTGACAACATTGATGTGTCTACACCCCGACCTAGTGTCTGACAACATTGTGTGTCTACACCCAACCCAGTGCCCGACAACACTGATGTGTCTACACCCCGACTCAGTGCCTGACAACATTGATGTGTCTACACCCCGACCCAGTGCCTGACAACATTGATGTATCTACACCCCGACCCAGTGCCTGACAACATTGATGTGTCTACACCCCAACCCAGTGCCTGACAACATTGATGTGTCTACACCCCGACCCAGTGCCTGACGACATTGATGTGTCTACACCCCAACCCAGTGCCTGACAACATTAATATGTCAACACCCCGACCCAGTGCCTGACAACATTGGTGTATCTACACCCCAACCCAATGCCTGGCAACATTAATGTGTCTACACCCCGACCCAGTGCCTGACAATATCGATATGTCTATTCCCCCTTCCCAGTGCCTGGCAACATCGATGTGTCTATACCCCGATCCAGTGCCTGGCAACATTGAGATGCCTATACCCCGACCCAGTGCTTGACAAGATTTATGTGTCTACACTCCGACCCAGTGCCTGACAACATTGGTGTGTTTACACCCCAACACAGTGTCTGACAACTTTGATGTATCTACACCCCAACCCAATGCCTGACAACATTGATGTGTCTTGACCCCGACCCAGTGCTTGACAACATTGATGTGTCTTGACCCCGACCCAGTGCCTAGTAGCATTGATGTGTCATATTAATATGTTAGAGTCTATACTTGGTCCTAGTGCCCGACAACATTGATGCATTATATTAATATGTTAGAGTCTACACCCCGACCCAGAGCCTGACAACCGCGATGTTTCATATTAATATGTTAGAGTCTACACCCAACCCCGTGCCTGACAACACTGATGTGTCATATTAATATGTTAGAGTTTATATTTCGTTCCAGTGCCCGACAACATTGTTGATTATATTAATATGTTACTGTCTACACCACGACCCAGTGCCTGACAGAATTGATGTATTATATTAATATGTTACTGTCTACATTCCGACCCAGTGCCTGAAAACATTGATGTGTCATGTGTTGAAATTTGTCTGTACCTCGTGCTCAGTACCTGTCAACTTGATGTGTCATATTAATATGTTAGAAATATATCTATACCCAGTCCCAGTGCCTAACAACAGGGATGTGGCATAAGCTAAAAATATGTCTTTACCCAATTCCAGTGCCTGAAAACAAGGATGTGCCATACGTTAGAAATGAGCTTGAGTGACCTATAGCCATGCTCCTTTTTATATGTTGTAGGTGAGAGCTAGAGATGACTTGTGTGTTATACTTCGGCAATTGTCGACGACCAAATGGTAGCCAGCTACCGTGTCTAAAATACATATTGTTTCCTACATCTTATGCCACAGAGCTTAAGTTATATTACTCTCGAATCCAGTCATTATTATTATTATCATTTAGCAGTATTAATATTAATACTATTATCAATTAGTACAGTGCAGGTTCGTAAGGTTTCTTTGTGTAGGGACGTCGGGTTTCTTTGTGTAGCGTTGGTACTGGTTAACAGCATGTACGTTTAATGTCATGATTAAGTGATTAACCATTTTCCGTTTCTACCGTCGCAATTGATTCCAATCGTGCTCCTACACATTCACTTGTGAGAATTTACGGGCATGGTTTAATGGTAAAAAAAATGCACCGCACCCAAGGTCATGGGTTGAAATACCGGCCCTTGTTTACGTACTTGGTGAAAGCTACGGCGTGCCACACTTGATTGAACGTAACCAATGTAACCATCGACTGATAGCAACACTGCAACAAACACGATAAACATTGAATGTGCCTATGGACGTCAAATGGTACGTTCATACAGTGACATTGGCAAGTTATTCAAATAACTGTTTCGACAATCGTACATTAACGGGAGTACACTTGAATACAGGTGACACGTTTTTGGTATTTTCAAACACGTAAAATAATGTCGGGTACCAGGGCCGTTGCTAGGATTATTTTGTGGGAGGCGCGGGGATGGGGGATGGGGGTGGATGGGCAGATGAATTCTGCGCATACCTAAAACTCAAACGGATACTGCCGCAAATTATGTAATAATATGACGTGCACTCTCACTTGTTTCAATATATTGTAGACCCAGGTCAATTTACAAGGTCAATTCAATTTATTATCAATGTCACACATCTCTGTCTCTGTGTGCCCCTGTCCCTCTCTATCTCTGTCTCTATCTAAAATATATGTATACATGTATCTGTCTCTATCTGACTGTCTCTCTTTCTCTCCCTCCCTCTTTCTCTATATCTCCCAGCATATCTCTTTGTGTGTCTCTCTCAATTTCTCTCTCTCTCTCTCTCTCTCTCTCTCTCTCTCTCTCTCTCTCTCTCTCTCTCTCTCTCTCTCTCTCTCTCTCTCTCTCTATCTCTATCTCTCTGTGTGTATGTATGTATGTATGTATGTATGTATAATTTTTTTGTATATCCAATGCGTCTCTCCCATACAATTTTTTTTTTTTTTTTTTTTTTTATATCTTACTCCAGCAAGTTTTAAAATTGAGCCTATCATTCTCATTATCTTAATATAAAAACACTTTCCAATTTCTCCCACGATTTCAATCCGTTTCGATCCTTTCTGTTAGTTTCCTCCGACTCTGTCTTCTGAGCTGTCCACACCATCACCTACCTGTCTCAACTTCCTCCTCTCTGTGTATTTCCCTGCACCCACCTGGCATCCTCGTCCTCTGCCGCTAATAAAGCTGGTTTGACCCACGGCACTAACTAACGACCGCCGGTAGTAGGGGTGCATAGTAGGTGGTTACAAGTGCCTCTTAAAAATGCCAGAGGTAACTACTGAACACTCCCCGAAGTGGTTAGACTAAGCTCACAGCTAAAAGCTGATGGGGAATGGCAGGTGTGTGGCACAGATAGCCACAAGAGACAAGCACCTGTCACGGTTGGAGAGACAAGGACTGGGATGCGGAGGTGGACAGCGAAAGAAGTTGAAAGATAAGAGGAGTTGCCAGATCGGGAAGAAATGAGATGGGATGCAAAGGAGAGAAAGGAAAGGGGGCAGTGGGATAAAAATAAAAATACAAAGTTTCAAAATTGAATATGGCGTTCTAATGGCTACTCATATCTTGAAGCGATGCTTACCTTTCAACATTGGGCACATACTCCATATCTCTGTGGGACTTAGTCCTGAATATTGTCCAATCGCTTGCTCCAGGAATAATATCGGGTAGCACAGTGCGATGATAAATATGCAGTATGGTATCAGGAAGGCTCCTGTGGGGTGTAACATAAACATAAGACACGTAATACACAGAACACTGCTTCTTAGGCGCAAATTTCGTTTGTTCGTAATAATATAATAATAATTGTACAATTTTATACATCGACGGTTTGAATCAATATTATTTCTTAAAATAACGAGATCGTATATATATATATATATATATATATATATATATATATATATATATATATATATATATATATATATATATATACATTCATACATACAATGGACATAACGTGTCGTCCTTATTGCACAATTTATATTTTCTTTCTAATCCTTACCATAATACTTCCCTTGTTCAATGAGCAGTTGATTGGAAGAAACACGAAATTCTTTATTAGTGTTGTATAACAGTCAGGAATTGATAGTTCCAAGGTAGGAAATATTGTGAACAAAAAGTGTGTCAACTGTGTTATATATATATATACTGCCAAAATTGCAAGGTATATTAGCTGTGAGGAAAGGTTATATGACAATAGTGAATTAATTGGGCAAACATTAAAACCGGTAGTTCAGTATTACAGTAGTTTTTATGACCAGCAAAGATCTTGAAGGATGATTGGGGTGAGAAGTGAAATTGATGTTGTTTTATCAGTAAATCGCAAATTCAAACAATAAAAATGACTAAAAACAAAACAGTAACAACTGTATGATCAACAGAATGTAAAGGATTGACAGAAATAATGTTTCACAGTGATTAATGGACCTTCCTGGAAATTGTCTAAATCGACAATGACACCTCACGCACTTGTACGGGGCAACTGCGTGATGCATGTGCAAACTATGGAATGTGTTTCGGTGCGTTGATAAACAGACCTGAACGTTCTTTACTAGGATGTCTGTGGTCAAAATGTATGTTTTAATATTTCAGGTTCCGCTACCTTTTTGAAGAGTATATACATGTATATATTATATTACTACTCAAAAGAATTTAAGGGTCAGACGATATTTTCGACATTATTTTCTGAATGTCAATTATATTAGCTAGACCATAATGTCACGCATGGTATTGTTCCATTTTGACGAAAGTGGGTCTAAGCAACCAATAAATGAATTAAAATCCACTGTCATTGACACTGTCGACTAGTTCTAATGGCGAAAACATGCTTACATTTGCACGTAAATTAGGGCGAAAGCGAAAGGTCTGCTAAGTGCTCATAACTTGCTTTTTCACAAAGCGCTTCATTTGCACGCTTTGCATGTGTATTCCATGTTCCCAATGCTGAATTTCTGTATAATTGGAGCATGCGTTCGTGTACGGTGCACACTCCAAATTCGACAATGGTACGACGTCAACTGACTATCGAAGATCGAGGAAGGGCTATTGCTTGGCTTCAGGATGGCAATACGCAAAGAAATGTTGCTCTGAGACTTGGTGTCAGTCAGAGTGTCGTTGGCCGACTGTGGCAACGGTACCAAGCAACGAATTCTGTTCGAAATCGTCCACGTTCGGGAAGACCCCGAAGCACTACACATAGAGAGGACCGCTACATCACCAATATGGCTCTACGTCAACGCACAACCACTGCACGCCGATTACGTGACAATCTGCGGACTGCGACTGGAACTCGAGTGTCTGATCAAACCATACGCAATCGTTTGAGAGCCAATAATCTACGCTGCCGTCGCCAGGCTGTTCGACCACCACTCCTACCACGTCACAGAACGGCCAGACGTCACTGGTGCACACTTCATCTGCGGTGGCAACGTGTTCAGTGGGGTCGAGTGGTGTTCACTGATGAGTCCAGGTTTAGTCTCCAGTTCAACGACGGTCGGGTTCGTGTCTACAGACGTCCTGGGGAGCGCTTCGCTGACGTTTACGTTAAGACAACGTCACCGGTTCGGTGGTGGCAGCGTCATGGTGTGGGGCGGCATCTCTATCCACCACAGGACCCCCCTCTATGTGGTGGATGGCAATCTGAATGGAATCCGCTATCTGAATGAGATTATCCGGCCGTTGGTTCTCCCAGGCCTTCAGCAGATTGGCGGCGGGGCAGTTCTGCAGGATGACAATGCCAGACCCCACCGCGCCAGGGTGGTAACGGACTTTCTCAGACAACAAGGTATCGCCAGGATGGATTGGCCAGCATATTCGCCTGACTTGGCCCCAACAGAGCACGCCTGGGACGAATTAGGCAGGAGAGTTCGGGATAACCATGCCCCTCCGGCCAACCTTCATGATCTGGGTCAACTTCTTATGGCAGAGTGGCAGGCCATTCCCCAAGAGTTCTTCAGACGTCTGATCAACAGCATGAGGCAACGATGTGTCGAGTGTATTCGCGCCAGGGGTGGATTCACACACTATTAAACGAATGTTCTAATGTGTAAAATCCATGTTTGACAACCTTCAACTTTGACAGCATGTCATGTGACTTTCTTGTATACAGTGACGTTTATTTGTGGGTTTTTGTAAATATGGAACAATAAATTAAATTTTTGGTGTAGTTTACATCATCAATCTAATACACTCTGAAACTTATTTGGTTATAAATTTTTGACCCTTAAATTCTTTTGAGTAGTATATATATATATGACATTTAGGAAATCTGTCTATTATAACATATTTATCTTGAATAAACTGATCAGTTGGGCGTATTTTAGAAGATTTTAAAAACAAAACAACACTATTGACAAAAACAAACATCTTCAAAACCTGTAGATAATAATAGAAATCTAACCTGATAAATCCAGTTAGAGGGATTCATATGCTTTAACATATTTTCACATAATAATGTTAAAATCAAATAATGTTTCGTTTGTGGCAGTTTCAACCAATATTTAACCATTCTGAATTTACGCCCAATTTGTAAAGGCACTCTTCCTAGTTCTGTAAAAACAACTACATTTGCGGTGCCTTGTTTAACGTTCAAAAGCTGAAAGACAAGACCGGTGAATTCAGGTGCGTAATGTGTATTGACATGTGCGTCACTTGGCGGTGGGATGTTAGAACACACCCCACACCCCACTGTTTCAATTTGTGTCCTAAATAGGTCTATGTTAAATATTAAAATCACACCCCACACCACGTAATTTAAAGTCGTTGAAATAGTTTATGACAAGACTGAACAAAGTCAAACTGTTGTGTTCAAATAAAGTTTCACAAGCGCATGTGTTCGCCATTTTCTGACTTGATATACAGACCGACATTATAATTCTTTAATAATGTTGAATAATTGAAATTAAACTGTAATAATCATATTATGTTTGACATCCAATAACCGATGATCATGGGTGTCACTTGGTGGGGGGTGGAAGGATATACTGCCACCACCCACCCACCCAAAACGCACACACACACACACACACACACACACACACACACACTTTTGGGTTTTTGAAAAGTCATGCATTATGTTCATTGTGTTCTTATATGCCTACAACACGAGTTGGTCTAATTAAAATGCTTAAAGTTCCAAATAAAACAGTGGCATGATACAAATTATTGTAATTATGTTGTTTTATTTTATTTATATGGCTTTCTTCAGCTGTAGGCTTTTAACCACTGTAATCTATACAAATTATATAATATGCTTTACTCGAAAACTGATTTAAAATTCTGGTTAGTCATTACAAATGAAAGATCGTTTGCGTCACAATTATTATAGTATCTAATGATACATTTAAGTTGGAAATGAAACGATCATCTTCCTATACATCAATCTGTGCAAATTATAAAAATTAATTAAATGTTAAGTTTCAGTACTTTAGTATAAAATATAACATATTATCACGCAATAATGTATTGCGACCAGAATGCAGGGCCTTAGCTAGGATTTATTTTATTTTTGTTTATTTTTAGGAGGGGGGGGGGGGGGGGGGGGGGCAGATAAAAATAAACTTTATTGCATATAATCATTCCACATATGGACCTAGATACAAAACATGTAATATGTGTACAAGCAAGGTACAAACAAACTCTTGGAATGAACGAACATGGAAGGTGCAATACACTACGGGATCTAAAATACCATTTTGCAGCCATCCTGGCACGTGTGTATATATGTATCTACAACTATTGTGTGGGTGTGTGTGGGAGGGAGGGGGGGGGGGGGTGGATATATGTGTTATACTATTATTATATGTACAGCAGTGATTTAGGGTTAAATCGTTTGCGTCACAATTATAATAGTATTTAATGCTACATTTAAATTGCTGAAAATGAAACGATCATCTTCGTATACATAAACCTTTGCAAATTATTAAAACAAAGTAGTTAAATTTTAATTTCCATTAGTTTACAATGTATTTTAGTATAAAAAAAAAAACCCACATTATCACGCAGTAATGTAACGTACCCCATGCATTCGACCAGAATGCATCAAAAACTTCTGTCTGTTCTGGATGAACGGAGGGATTGCTTAACAAAATAGTTGTCATAAACGGTCCCCCCCCCCCCCCCCCCCCACTTTTCTTCAGCAAATTAAATGACGCCCATGTCATCCACTATTTTTTGCCAAATGCCCATTCGACTTTGCATTGTGCGGAGATACGGCCCTGATCATTTTAGACAGTCATTGTAGAAGAGAAGAAAAAACCCGGATCATGTTTAGTAATTTTCTCTGTATATCTAATGTACGGCGATTTCACCCAGTGTTTATTCTTTTATTGCTTTAAGCTACATGTATATTAGCAAATATTCGCATACAATATATAATTACATAATACACACAAGAGAAACACGTTTAATATAGAGCCACTAATATTTTATGCAGAAAAATATATTTGATATGTAATTACAATCATTAAAAAGTCTCTGTTAGTCGATAACATCTTAAACATTGCAGCAAACTCGGGAATGTCCCTTTAATGTAAACACAAAACCAAGCTAACTCATCACCATCATCATCATAATACACTCATATATTTATGACAATTTTTACTATAGATTCATCATCAAAAATCTCACCTCCACCGTTTCGCTGACAAATGTACGGGAAGCGCCAGATATTGCCCAGTCCCACGGTGTAACCTATGAGAGACAGAAGATACTCCGACTTCCTCGGCCACTGGTCTTGTTTTCGAATCTCGGGTTTCTTCTCTTCCGTTAACAAGTTATCTAGCGCCACCATCTCGGTGTCAGAATTTGATATAGACATTGTTTTCCAGTAATAATCACAAAATTTGGAGAAAAATACAGGAGCCACAAACTAAACGTGTAGCCGCTACGCTCAGAGTCTCCTATTGATTCGTTTTATAGGTCTCACGGTTAATGATTTCCACGCTTGACTTCAGGTTGCATTTAACAAAGTCAAAGTTATATTTTTTTTATTCCTGTGCTGCCTTGAATGGTTGATACACAGCTTATTGGCCCTTGAATTTAGGAGGTACGAAAAATCGTTGGGTCTGGTAGGAGACGTGTATCGATTTAGCAGTACTCTCAAAATGCTTCTAAGGTTAAAAACAAAATATTAGTATTATTGGCAATGGGAATTGAGTTGGTCCAAATGACCCTTCACGCTTTCCGATATCTTGGTCATTGAATTATTAATGTTAATTGTCCTTCATTGTTGTTAGGAACAGTGATTGAATAAATATGACCTACGTTATGTTGTCCATCATAACATTAACTATTCATGCTTGTGAGTCACCTGGTATTCAAACATGGGGAAATTACAGTGGAACCTACCCAAGCGGCGGCCTTCAAATATATCAAGGTTGAAATTTAGCGGTCTACCGATCACCCGTGGCGACTGTTATTGGAAGGAAGGAAGGAAATGTTTTATTTAACGACGCACTCGACACATTTTATTTACGGTTATATGGCGTCAGACATATGGCTAAGGACCACAGATATTGAGAGAGGAAACCCGTTGTCGCCACTTCATGGGCTACTCTTTTCGATTATCAGCAAGGGATATTTTATATGAACCATCCCACAGACAGGGTAGTACTTACCACGGCCTTTGATATGCCAGTCGTAGTGCACTGGATGGAACGAGAAATAGCCCAATTGGCCAACCGACGGGGATTGATCCCAGACCGAATGCGCATCGAGCGAACGCATCACCAATGGGCTACGTTCCGCCACACCGTTATTGGCTAAAGGCGACTAAGAATTTTACAAAGATAGTCGGTTGGTCGACCATCGATTTTAGGTTCTGGCGTGTATGGCATCAGTTGAAAAGGAAATTGATTGAAACAGAATTGAATGTAATATTTATTTTGTTTAACAACACCAGCAGAGTACATCGATCAATTAATCATCGGCTATTGGATGTCAAACATTTGGTAACTGACTCGTAGTCATCAGAGGAAACCCGCTACATCTGTCCTAATGCAGCGAGGGATCTTTTATATGCACTTTCCTACAGACAGCAACGCACATACCACGGCCTTTGACCAGTGTGTGGTCCACTGGTTGGAACGCGAAAAACTAGTCAGTTGAATGGATCCACCGAGGTGGTTCGACCTTGCGACGCAAGCACCTCAAACGAGTACCCAACCGACTGAGCTAAATCCCGCCCCGAATCAGAATGGAATGTGACAAAACACACTGCGTCTGTGCTGGCGCGAATTACAGATCTGGCAGTAGATAACATAGAACATGTTCTATATTTTGACAACGCCAGAATGACCTGACTTGGCCTCAGCTTCTGCGAGTTTGGTCCGGGTCTTCCTAAAAGTCGTCGGCTTATTGGAATGGACTGGATACGCCATAATTGTCCAGTAGATCTACTATTTGACATTATTCAATGTTATGGTAAAAATGAATCATATTTAATTAGCTTATATTATTCTGAGATAAAATCGAAATCTATCTTGTAGTATTGACTTACACTAACGTCACCGCAAGGGCACATATAAAAAAAACCCGGACTGTTCCATTACTAAAGGGATTATTCCAAAGGTCAGTTAATTGAGTGTCAGTTTAAGTTTAAGCGATTTGCATGAAATAAGAACAGATTAGATCTAAAGTCTTGATACTAAGACTTAAAGCCACCGCAGACCTTTGCGACAAGGTGCAATGTTTGTTGCATGTAGGCTAACTGAAATCGTACGTTGTTGCATCGTGTACGCTAGCCTGCGATGCAATTTGTGTTGCATGCAACTGAAATTGTTCCGTTCAAACATGTTTGATTTTACTGCATGTAATTGCATCTAACTGCACGCTGTCGCAAACGTGTGCGCCTTCAATGCATCAAAACGTTGACGCAATAATTTAAACTGCCAATGAACGGATAGATAGTGATCACATGACACAACATGGCAGCCTCCAGCAGCAGACGTCAGACTAGAGTTATCCACCCATTTGGTTGTCCAAAATACGGAAACTAATGCGAGAAAATATAGTTTTCTTGTTATGTGATTAATGGCTGGGGAGCTGCTTTGTATACTGGATTGTTACACTGGGTTTGACAGGTAAGAGGATGCAGTTAGTGAATATGTGCACTTGGTTTACACTGGATACTGCATACTGTCCCCCAGAGCACCTTGAAGTCATGCAAAATTTGTGTAAAATGCACAGAAATGGGTGTGATTCGGTCCCTTGTTTACATTGATATAACGCGGAAAAGAGCTGGGCAACAGAGATCTTCCCTTTGAGTGTTCATTGGGCCCAGGCAGGTAATGTTTCCTGTGAAATGCTAATGGCCTGGTGAAATTAATAAAAGTGCTACAGCCACTGGGGCTACATGAGAAAATATAGTGAAATTAATTGTGGTCTGAGGCCAGCATGTGGTCTACAGAAAAATAGGATGAATTAGTGGTGATGTGGCAGACAATGCCATGTCTTTTTCACACAGCATCCGCTGAATATATCAACAGGGCTAAAAGGGGAATATGTCTTGCAGATATGGAATCTGCGTTTGGAATACCAGGTATGTTTATATAGGTTGTGTGGTTATATCCTAAAGGACCAGAAAGCGTGCGGGACGAATTCAGTGTTACTTTACGTAAATTCCGTCTTCTACGTCATAACAAATATGTTGTAAAAATGTTTCGATGACATAATATTATGTGTATAGCTATAACAGCGTTCAAATTGATTGCCGCCATT
Source organism: Gigantopelta aegis (assembly GCF_016097555.1). Classification (NCBI taxonomy): domain Eukaryota; kingdom Metazoa; phylum Mollusca; class Gastropoda; order Neomphalida; family Peltospiridae; genus Gigantopelta; species Gigantopelta aegis. The sequence goes on along the minus strand of NC_054712.1, from coordinate 50,799,722 downwards.
TTGATCACTGTTAGAGTAAAATTGCTGGTTGTCGCGGATCACTGCAACGAGAAAAAAGTTGTTTGCAATCATGCAATTTCAATTGCATGCGCATGCAAAGGTCTGCGGTGGCCTTTACATGATGACATTAGCTGCCCCAAGAGTACTGAAATAACCAATAAGTAGGCTTTTATGCTTTGTAATATGACGACAAAGTACATCGTATATTTTGTTATAAAAAAAAAATATTCGCAGATTTGTTTATATCTTTTTTTAATTTATTTTATTAGTAGCCTACTACTGTAGCATGTACAATATCCACAATAAATGCACACGCGTGCGTGCGCATACACACACGTGTGCATTAACATATTTTACTGAAGCAGAAAATAGTCATTACGAGTCTATTGTCCGTTTGCGTAAAACAAAGGGAACCGATGAATTGGCATTGAACTTAATTTACTTAAATTATTTAATTTACTTTAAATTAACTCAATTTACTCAATTTTAAACCAATACGATCTCAAATAAAACAAAATTTGGAAAAAAGTTCAGTGTAAATAATTTTTTGGTACAAATTACCATCAATCTGCATAATTTAAATCTTCTTTTTTGATACAGGTTTTAAGGCAATTGATGGAACTTTACCAATGACATTTTTACCATTGACAATTTGAACGTGGTGTGCAGACAGGATGTCAACGGACAAACTTTCAGCGTTCAACATGTCATGGGACAAAATGTTTACCTTTAATGTGGCATCTGGGTAAAAATGTTGGAAATTGTTTCGAGATTAAACAAAATCTCAATAGTTGGAAATTAAATTCCTTGTTCATTTCACAATTTGGAACAATTAAAGGATGCTCCATCATTGGTTGTACATCTGTCTTTGATTTGTTTAATGACTTGGGGCCATACTGGCATTAAAACAAAATACATTACTCATGTCGTTCCCTTATTGACAAAATCGTATATATACTTTTAGTGCTGTCGAATGTATGCAAGCAGTATTTTGATTGGTCGAATGAAACTTTATCTTTTTTTTCATATATGTATAATCTGAAAGTTGATATTTTGACCTGGGTTCCACTTTAATAGTTGACATTTTGACCTGGGTACCACTTTAATAGTTGACATTTTGACCTGGGTTCTACTTTAATAGTTGACATTTTGACTGTTGACATTTTTTCCACTGACATTTTGACCGTTTGACACCGTTGACATTTTGACATTTTGTCCTACAATCTGATGGAACATCCACGATAATCTGACGACAAAGCAGTAATACATGAACAGGGCCGTATCACTGCAGAGTGGAATAAATATCTATCCAGTGACTCGTCTATAGGAGGACAGCAACTCCTGAGGAAATCTTTGAGATTCTATCCCTCTTGTATCGCCATAAAGAGGACTGCTACTCCCATACTTGTTTACTGGATTAATTAATCACCAGGGGCCTAATTCACAAAGGTCTCTTAGGTTCTGCTAGACAACAAAGCATCCTCTTTGCAAGTATTTTAGCATTGCACTGCAAGATCGCAAAGTTGCGAGAGTTTAGTGAATTAGGCCCCAGATATCAAACAATTGTCATCAGAGGAAATCCGCTTCATGTTTCTTAATGCAGCAAGGGATCTTTTATATGCACTTTACCACAGACAGGAAAGCACATACCACGACCTTTGACCAATTGTGGTGCACTGGTTGGAACGAGAAATAAACAATCAGTTGAATGGATCCACCAAGGTGGTGCGATCCTGCGATGCAAGCATCTCAATCCCTAAATCTCGCCCCCTTGATGTTTCAACCGCCAGTGTTCAATGTTATATTAGAGCTCAGGTGAACATTAACTAGGTCATCGTCCCCAGGTATACTTAGAACATCCGGTGACTTATGACACCGACTGTGACAGCTTTGATCTTTCCACAGATTTTTGAAAGATTGTCGCCTAAAGCATTACTGGACATTGATAGCAAAACACAAACATGCAAAAAACATACAAGATATAAACAGTGAGTAATTAGTAGGCTAATTTAAAAGCCCTCAGCGCATGCATATAGTTTACTTACAAGTGTAAATGTGCTCATCAGTAAAAATACTCATAAAAGTAGCATTGCTAAATGCACTCACGATATAAATCAAATGAGAGCATTTTATTAATTATGTACAAACTAGGCTGATTTAATTATCTGTGTAGACCATATTAAGATGGAAAAGTTGTTATACAAACCAAAAGTTGGTCAAATACAGTATGTGCTCGGAAACGTAGCTTGGGGAAAGGGGGAAGGGGGAGGCGCACGTTACCCCTAAACCAAACCACCTGCATGATTAATTTTACCTGTAGATATCTAATTGTTAAATATTTCACATTTTCATTTCAGCCCGGCACAGTCTACACATCCTGCAAACTTTCATGGATACATGCCTGCTAGTGCTTGTATACCTGTTAGTGCATTGTGCTTCCACGCGTGTTCGTGCCAAGAAGTCATCTGGGTTCGTTTGTCATTTAAATGAGTGGACATTAAAATAAATCAATAAATCTATCTATCTGTCTGTCTCTCTTTCTCTCTCTCTCTCTCTCTCTCTCTCTCTCTCTCTCTCTCTCTCTCTCTCTCTCTCTCTCTCTCTCCCTTTCTCTCTCTCTCTTTCTCTCTCTCTCAATAAAAAGGTGATAGTTGTAACAAGTGATGTTTTATTTAACGACGCACCACTCGATACATTTTTATTACGGCCATATGCCATAGGACATATGGTTGAGGATCACATATATAATTAAAAAGGAAAACCGCTGCCGCCACGCAATGGGCTACTCTTTCTGAATAGCTGCAAGGGATATTTTATATGCAGCATCCCACAGACAGGATAGCACCTACTACGGTCTTTGTGACACGAGTTGTGGAACATTGGCTGGAACAGTAAGCTCAATGGGCTCAGAGCGAGTTTCACGATTCAGTGGGTAGGCAAAAAGGTGTGCCTATATTATTTTCGGTATGGCCATCTTTTTGTGAAATTGACGTATTGACACTCCCTAGTGTAAAGGATGGCATCATTACCGCTTGCGGCTATATTTATTTAGTTAATATTCTTCTGTACAAACTATTCATCAAACAATCAATATATAGGTCAGTCAACGAGTCAGTCAGTCAGCCAGTCGTCTGTCTGTCACAAAACCAGTCAGGCAGGCAGTCACTCACTCACTCAGTCGGCCGGTCAGTTAGAAAGACAGCCATGCAGCCAGTCGTCTGTCTGTCAGTCAGTCAGTCAGTTAGTCAGTCAGTCAATCTACAAGCCAGACGGGTAGACAGTCAGTCAGCCAGTTAACCAAACAACTGGTCAGTCAGTAAGCGAGCCAACCATGCCGTCAGCCAGTGATACATCCAGTCAGTCAGCCAGTATACATCCAGTCAGTCAGCCAGTAATACATCCAGTCAGTCAGCCAGTGATACATCCAGTCAGTCAGCCAGTGATACATCCAGTCAGTCAGTCAGTCAGTCAGTCAGTGATACATCCAGTCAGTCAGCCAGGCAGTCAGTGATACATCCAGTCAGTCAGCCAGTGATACATCCAGTCAGTCAGCCAGTCAGTCAGTGATACATCCAGTCAGTCAGCCAGGCAGTCAGTCAGCCAGTCATACATACATCCAGTCAGTCAGCCAGGCAGTCAGTCAGCCAGTCATACATACATCCAGTCAGTCAGCCAGGCAGTCAGTCGGCAAGCTAGGCAGATAGTAATTCAGGCAGTTAGTCACTCATTTAGTCAGCCAGCTAATCAGCCAGCCATACCGCCAGCAAGTCAGTTAGCAATCTGGCCAGGCAGGTAGCCAGTCAATCAGACAGACAGTCAGCCAACCAGTCAGTCAGTAAGCCAGGCAGGCAGTCCATAAGTCGGTCAGTCAGGCAATTCATCATTCGTTCAGTCAGTCAGTCAGTCAGTCAGCAAACTAACCAGTCAGTCAGCCAGCCAGTCAGCAACCCAGTCAGTCAGCCAGCAACACAGTCAGTCAGCTAGTCAATCAGCCAGCCAGCCAGCCAGCCAGCCAGTCTATCAGTCAGCCAGTCAGTCTGTCAGCCAGTCAGTCAGTCAGCCAGTCAGTCAGTCAACCTTTCAGCCAGTCAGTCTGTCAGTCAGTCATACAGCCAGGCAGACAGTCAGTCAGCCAATTGTTCCAATCAATGCAGGAATCAGTCAACCCATCAATCAATCAACCCATCAATCTTCCCATAAATCAACCAGCCAATCTACTTGTCAGCATTCCAAACAGAAACCCAACAAACAATAAAGTGAACTGAATAATAGTCTGGTTTGGTTAGTGTTCAAATTAATCATCCATCTCTCCGTCCATGTCTTGTCTTTTATTTAGCAAACATTAATGGGCTTGCAGTTTTCAAATCCATTACTTTCAAATGGAGCAGGTTTGTTTTATGTGCGTCAAGGATGTGATATTGTGATTTTTTTAAGTTGTTTTTTTAATAATAACCAGGGCTCGATTTAAAGTGTTTACAGTCAATTAGGTTGTACTATACCAATTAAAATCCTATAAGCGACCATGTCAACGTAATATATGAACCAAGCTATACAAAATTTGACGGTGCGGGGGGGGGGGGGGGGGGGGGTACAGATATCCCATACATGTTTTAAGCAAAAAGCTACTTGACACAGTGATATTGGATAAAATAAAATTGCATGTCAATGTTTTTTGGGGTTTTTTTTGTTGCCCAGATGAATCTAAATTTCTTTACAATAAACACAATCACATTTATCACCAATAACAGGACTTGGGGTATTAACTGCTCTTTCAAATATTCGATGAATCTTGAACTTTGACCTAGCCGTTATGTTATTTGGTTTAGTACTACCTATAGAACCAGCTTTATACAACGCACCCTTGTTTCAACACGCGTTTCTGTTTTGTTCAATTTCAGAAAGTTTAATGGCTAGAGCACAACAGTCCTTTCTTGAAAAGATTCATGAAAATCTCATCCAAGGTGACCACGGGGCGAGACGTAGCCCAGTGGTAAAGCGCTCGCTTGATGCTCGGTCGGGATCGATCCACGGACACATGGTTAAGGACCACATAGATATTGAGAGGAATCCGCTGTCGCTACTTCATGGGCTACTCTTTTCGATTAGCAGCAAGGGATCTTTTATATGCACCATCCCCCAGTCGATGTCTGCACGGTAATCGAATGGACATCAGCGCAAAAAACATCCTTGCGAAATGGGGCATCGAGTAAGTACAAAAAAGGAAGAAGTTTGTTTGGTTTAACGACACCACTAGAGCACATTAATTTAACAATCATTGGCTATTGGATGTCAAACATTTGGTAATTTTGACTTTTTGTCTTAGAAGGGAAATCCACTACATTTTTTCATTAGTATCAAAGGATATTTTATATGCACAATCCCACATACAGGATAGCACATACCACGGCCTTTGATATACCAGTCGTAGTGCACTGGCTGGAACGAAAAATAGCCCAATGGGCCCACCGACGGGGATCGATCCCAGACCGACCGCGCAGCAATCGAGCGCTGTACCACTGGGCTACGTCCCGCCTCCTAATTAGATAGGCGTCGTGCTATAATACTACAGTTCGGCTGATCCCGAATTTTAGCCGAAGAGTTCCGAGTGAATCAATGAATGCCACGATCCCCTAGTGAGGTCACAACCGAGAGAAGAATCAGAATGGTCAGAATGGAACAATCTAAAAAAAAAAACCAGTATAGATCTTAAAGGTGCAGTTTTATAGTGCCATATATCGCTAAATTAACTTATTTTGTGGATTTTTTTTTTTTTTTTTTTTTTTTTTTTTTTTTTTTTTTTCATTGGCATATATATGAAGATATAATATTTAAATTTCAAAGTAAACATTAATAAATATTTAGGCGGAAAGACGTCATTGTCCAACATTATGATATCACCTTTAATGAGATTTACGTGACTGGTTGTCCCCCTTGAAAACGTAAATACTGGCTGAGCAGCTTTGGGAAGGAAGGAAATGTTTTATTTGACGACGCACTCAAGATATTTTATTTACGGTTACATGGCGTCAGACATATAGTTAAGGACCACACAGATATTGAGAGAAGAAACCCGCTATTGTCACTTCATGGGCAACTCTTTTTTTTCGATTAGCAGCAAGGGATCTTTTATATACACCATCCCACAGACAGGATAGTACATGCCACGGGTTTTGTTACACCAGTTGTGGAGCACTGGCTGGAACGAGAAATAGCCTAAAGGAGATATTGTTCGTCATAGTCTACATTATATAAATGTTTAATAGGTTTTAAGATAAACGATATCTGACAGACAAATAAATTTAAACGCCTTTTCTAGCTAAAACCTATGTACGGCCCTAGAGCTTAAAGTTGATTTGTGCGTCACAGACAAGTCAATTTCAAGTCAAGTCAACTTGTACGTCACAGCTACTGATCGATTTCTACTGTGCTTTTCTATTGTGTGGTATGGCATTGGTGTCCTGGTCATCGCCTAGGTGCAGCCAGTCGTATGTCTGTAAAATGTTATCGCACGTATATGTGTTAACGAGTATGTGTTATCAGAAATAACGATTAATGTTCTGACCAACGGGTGTGTAAGAAATAATAGTTATTCATTCGTTATAGATGATGCATCCATCCAATTGTTAATTTGCTTAGTCGTCCGTTCGTTCACGATCATTTGGTCATTATATTGGTCTTAATCCTAGTTTTAATCAAACCGGTTGCATGTCGCCTCCTAACCGTCTGTTCGTGTGTTACCATGAACCTTTTCTTTGGTCTGCGTCAGTTTGATACCTGCTACATATTTTATGGAAGCCCGTATTTAGTTTTTCTTCTAAATTATAAATAACGTTTATGTTTTATACACGTTCCAACAGAAGGAAACAATAATTATGTTTTAATATTAGTTTAGGTTTATAAACATTTAGTACATACCTGGTATCACTGCTGCCGTGGTTGACGTAGGGGCTGTAGAGGAAAATAAACACAATGTGTAAGAAATAACAGCATGAAACAGTGTTGCATTTCAGTTTAAGGGTTTACAAATTAACAAGATAACTAGAGTTGCCTCCCTTATACCATGTTCGCAATGCCCTGAACGACTGAATAACACCGGCCTCTGTGGTGTCGTGGTTAAGCCATCGGACATAAGGCTGGTAGGTACGGGGTTCGCAGCCTGGTACCGGCTCCCACCTAGATCGAGTTTTAACGACTGGGAGGGTAGGTGTAAGACCACTACACCCTGTTCTTTCTCTCGCTAACAACTAAGAGTTAACAACTAACCCATTGCCCTGGACAGCCAGCCCAGACAGCTGAAATGTCTGTCCTGGACGGACAGCCCAAATAGCTGAGGTGTGTGCCCAGATGTGCCCAGGCGTGTGCCCAGATAGATGAGGTGTGTGCCCAGGACAGCGTACTTGAACCTTAATTGGATATAAGCACGAAAATAAGTGGAAATGAAAATGACTGAATAACTTGTACTGGAGTTTGTTTTGTTTAACGACACCACTGGAACACAATGATTAATTAATCATCGGCTATTGGATGTCAAACATTTTATAATTTTGACATTTAGTGTTAGAAAAGAAACCCGCCACATACCATTCAGTGATAAAAAGCACAATGGAAATCGATTACTGTATGACGTATAAGTTAACAAGAATTAGAGGATATTTTATGTTTTTGTCAAATATGATTCATATCTCATCGCGTGAAGTTTGTAATATTATCTCACGACTCGCGCTTGCGCGACGAGTGTGATATGATTGCAAACTTCACATTTAGGAAATTTACCTTTATTTTTAAAATGCCAGCAGCAAAATAGCTTTTTTAGAGTGAAGTTAACACTTTCTACAGTAACGATAACACGTTTTAGAGTGAAATAGAGAATTACACTTTTATTTCACTAATATTTTAAGATATTTGACTAAATGTTATATAATAAATATATTTATCTGTGACGCATAAGTTCACTGACAGCGCTAGGGCCGTAAATAACTTTCAGATGAAAAAGACGTTTAAATTTATTTAAACCTCAATTTTGAAGATATGTAAAAAAAAACTCGTTTTAAAATGTATCCCAACTGCTTTCGCTTGAGAGAAACGTTGCAAATCAACTCGTCGTGAGATAAATGGTATCTAAAGGCCACTCATGTAGTATTCCATATATAAATAACTCGTTGTAAAATAAATGGAATCTAACGGCCACCCATATAGGATTCTGTATATAAACAACTCGTAAGATAAATTGTATATAACTGCCACTCGTGTAGTATTATCTATGTAAACAACTCGTTGTAAGACAAATGGTATCTAACGGCCACTCGTGCAGTATTCTCTATATAAACAAGTCGTTGTAAGATAAATGGTATCTAACAGCCACTCATGTAGTATTATCTATGTAAACAACTCGTTGTAAGATAAATGGTATCTAACAGCCACTCATGTAGTATTGTCTATATAAACAACTCGTTGTAAGATAAATGGTATTCAACGGCCACTATTGTAGTATGATCTCTCTAAACAACTCGTAAAATAGGATTCTGTAAATAAACAACTCGTTGTAAGATAAATTGTATATAACTGCCACTAATGTAGTATTATCTATGTAAACAACTCGTTGTAAGATATATGGTATCTAACGGCCACTCATATAGTATTCTCTATATAAACAACTCGTTGTAAGACGAAATGGTATCTAACAGCCACTCATGTAGAATTCTCTATATAAACAACTCGTTGTAAGACAAATGGTAACTAATAGCCACTCATGTAGTATTATCTATATAAACAACTCGTTGTAATGGCCCGATCACACTGGCCCGAATGCCATTCCGTTTGTTTTCCGAATAGGAATTTGGGTGTTCGGGGAGCGAACGGATCATATTCGGGAAGCATTCGGTGTGTTCTAGGAGCATACTGGCTGTTCGGCTCCGTACGGATACATACGGAACGGCATTCGGTAGCTCCAAAAATGTGTTGTGCATGTTCAAAATAATTGTCATCGACCATCGGAATGTGGCGTCCATGTGTATTCGGGAAGTATTCGGGAAGCATTCTAGGAGCATACGGCATGCACGGAAAACGTTCGGGAAGCATGCGTCTAGTTCTTGGTGCATTCGGAATGAAAATTTGGAGGTGCTGGGTTCCGTATGCTTTCCGAACACCCCGAATGGACCTAGAACATGACGAATGCTTTCCGAACGTTTTCAGTATCCTTTCCGGATTTTTTTTTTCATTTATGCCGCCGAATGTATAACGAATAGCCAGAACCCTTCCAGTATTCTTTCAGAACATTTTCCGAACTGCTCGTACACTTCCAGAATGCACAGTATGTTCCGTATGCTTTCCGAACACCCCGAATGGACATAGAACATGACGAACCCTTGCGGAAAGCATGCGGAAAGAGTTCGGTCCATTCTAGGTCGATTCGCCGTGTTCTGAAAGCATTCGGAAAGCATACGGAAAGCGTTCGGAAAGGAAACCTTTCGAAGTCAACATGCGGGAAGTATTCGGTCTATTCTGAAAGCATTCTGAAACCATACTGAAAACATTCGGAACACAAACGGAAAGCATTCGGTGATACACTGGGGAAAACACATTCGGAGGGACATTCGGCCAGTTTAAAAATTCACACCACTTTCGTATACGGAAAACAAACGGAAGCTCATTCGGGCCAGTGTGATCGCCCCATAAGATAAATGGTATTTAACAGCCACTCATATAGTATTCTCTATATAAACAACTCGTTGTTAGATAAATGGTATCTAACAGACACTCATGTAGTATTCTCTATGTAAACATCTCGTTGTAAGATACAAGGTATCTAACGGCCACGCATGTAGTATGGGGCGTAGCCAGAGAGGAAAAAACGCCAAGGTAACCCTGGAGATGTAAAATAAATGTCAGTGTCATGGGGAAAATAAAATAAATCTGGGGAAATTCCAGACGAGGCAAGCGCCTCATCTGCCTCATGCTGGCTACGCCATTGGTAGTATATTCTATCTAAACAATTCATTGCAAGATAAATGGTATATAACTGCCACTCATGTAGTAAAAAAAAGAAAGAAATGTTTTATTTAACGACGCACTCAACACATTTTATTTTTACGGTTATATGGCGTCAGACACATGATTAAGGACCACACAGATTTTGAGAGGAAACTCGCTGTCGGTACTACATGGGCTACTCTTTCCGATTAGCAGCAAGGGATCTTTTATTTTCGCTTCCCACAGGCAGGATAGCACAAACCATGGCCTTTGTTGAACCAGTTATGGATCACTGGTCGGTGCAAGTGGTTTACACCTACCCATTGAGACTTGCGGAGCACTCACTCAGGGTTTGGAGTCGGTATCTGGATTAAAAATCCCATGCCTCGACTGGGATCCGAACCCAGTACCTACCAGCCTGTAGACCGATGGCCTAACCACGACGCCACTGAGGCCGGTCCTCATTTAGTATGCTCTGTGATAAAAACCTTTCATTGTCATTTATTTCTGTGATCAGACTAGATTACAATCAAAGTATGCATTCTTGGGCCACACAATTGAGCTATCTGGGCCATAGGTTATTGGATGTTGATTTATTTTTAAATATGATACGTGGTCTTCAGAGTAAACCCACTATATATTGTGTATTAGCGGCAAGAAAAATGTATTTGCATTTTCCCGCAGACATGACAAAACATATCGCGGCCTTTGATATACCAGTCCTGGGACCCTTGTTGGGACAGGAATGTTTGCAAAACGGCTTATAGTAACGAGCGTCAACAGTACATGTAGATTGAGGAATATGTTTACACTGTATATTTTAAAGCGACATACCCTAGTTTTTAAAAACGCACGTTCGTCTGAGAAGTAATGCTTAATAAGACACGCTCTAGTTATTTTTGACAGTATTTCCCTGTTTACACATCACAGACTTCAGCTTCTCTCTGTTATAACCATATACAAATGTGTGTTGCAGGTTTGTAGATTAACTAAACTTAGTGTCCATTTTTGCGGGCTGAAACTAGGGTCTGCGCCTTTCAGTCACACAATCCGCGAGACGGTGTTTAAGCTTCGCGCCATCGACTTGGTGACCACTTTGCCTAAAACATCCTTTCAACTCTGTATTCTACAGAAATACGATTTTGATCACGGTATACTGTATCGTCTTACCTCATGTCTTCGGTATCTATCCGCTCAGCTTCCTCTGGTCGTACAGTTCTTCATACGTCATGCCGACGTCATTGATGCCGTCAAAGAGAAACTCAAAGCGAGGCTTGGTGATGTCGTCTGCTACCAAGTAGACTGACACGAATCCGGGTGTTTTGCTGCCGATGAACAGAAGCAGGTGATAATCGACTACTCCAGAAGACAGCGATGCAGGTTCTGGTCCCTGGAAAGAACGTAGGTCTATCACATGCAATGACTCATTAAGAGTTTCAAAATGCTTAACGGTTAACATTTAGAGACTGTTTGACAATATGACGCATCACTGACTAACATGACGTCTTAAATCCTATACTTACGTCATTACGTCATATATATATATATATATATATATAGATAGATAGATAGATAGATAGATAGATAGATAGATAGATAGATATAGATAGATATATATATATATATATAGATATATATATATTCTTCTTGCATGCTTTTGTGAAAATCTTGTAATCTGTTCTTAAATGACGGACTCGTGGCATCGGTTGGGGCAGAATATACTTATATTTCGTGAACAACCGGACCAAGTTCAGTCAGTTGTTACACTACAAATTAACGCGAATGACCATTTTGAGAATCAGTTAAAGTTGTTTGCAAATTTTTACGGAACAAGCAAACACAAACAAACAAACAAGACAACAATAACAATAAAACTAAAATAAAACGGTTGGCTGGATGTAGGCCTGCCGTCGTCTTTGTTTTAACAGTGATTAATTTGTCCATGTCATCTCAAATGGCTAAATGTCTCTGAGTTATTAGTTTCGCATGTTTAGATCTGGGATGGTTTCTGTAGGTTTCGATTTCTTACAACTGTCCTGAGAATGGCAGTCTTCTTAAAGATAGACGTAGAATGAATCGCCCTGCCAAGTGGCATTTCTCTTATAGAAACCACTTTTTAACCTGTACTTTGGACCGCAAACTCCCCATCCCAAACACAAACAAACAGCGTATACTGCTACGAACTCGACAAAATGGACACATGACAGGGTTCATATACTTCAAAGCATTTCCAGGACTTTTAAGCATTATTTTGGTTCATTTTCCAGGACATTTTAAGGAAATTTAAGCACTTTCCAGAGTGAAAACGTTTTAAAGCACTTTCCAGAATTTTTCAGGATGCGTATGAACCCAGTATGGGCACTATAAGAAAAAGGAAATGTTCGCTTTAAGAAAACTATGTTATTTTAAACTCTGGCATCTTTCCAGAAAATTGGTGCAATAGCACAATTATTCCTGTGTTTAAAATGGGTGATAAAAATATGTAAATAACTATAGAGGTATCACTCTCATGAGCCACTTATCAAAATTGTTCACAACGATTTTAAACACTAGATTACTGAATGTGAGTTCAACCTACAATATTATATCTGATGCACAGTTTGGGTTTAAGCCCGGTTTTAGCACAGTTGGCGCTATTTTTGCTCTGCAGAGTCTTATAACTATTACGCTTGGCAGTAAGAAAATACTCTATTGTGCTTTCATTGACTTTAGTAAGCATTTGATACAGTTGAGCATAAGGAATTGTGGCTAAAAATGTATAAATTAGGATTAAATAGTAAGCTTGTAAATGTTGTAAAATCAGTGTATGGTCAGATAAAATCATGTGTGAAATATCAGGGAAATATATCTGAATCCTTCTGGTACAAATCCGGTCTAATTCAGGGAGAAGCTCTTTCGCTATTCTCGTTTTCTTTATTTGTTAACGATCTAGAAATGGAACTGTTAAATTCCACCAACCGACTATACCAGTTAAATATGCTTCATCTCTGTCTACTGATGTATGCCGATGATACAGTATTGTTCTCTGAAAGTGCGCCTGAATTGCAGAGTATGTTAGACACTTTGTATATATACTCAAATAAATGGAATTTAAAAGTAAATATTAATAAAAGTAAACTTGTAGTATTCAGAAAAGGTGGAAATGTGAAACCTGAAGAAAGGTGGACATACCACGAAACCGATTTTAAAAATTTGACAGTTTTAACTATTTTGGGGTCTGTCTTCATTATAATGGAAAATTTAATACCGCTCAGAAGGTAATATGCAACCAAGGTTGAAAAGCTATGGCTGCTCTATTTGGTAAAACTAGTAACCATTGCTTGATACATATGTTAGCAGTATTTTAAATTATTGCTGTGAAGTTTGGGGTTTTAACAAAGTAAATAGCCACAAGATCCTACATTTACAATTCTGTAAATTTATTTTAGGCGTGAAAAGGAGCACTACTAATATGATGGTCTATTTTGAATTAGGCAGATCACCTTTGTACATAAGTAGTAGCATCCGTATTGTTATATTGGATACATTTGTTGAATACAGATAACTGTATTTTGAAAGTGTTATAACACCCTATATGACGAGTGCATAAGAAGACCACGTTGTGTTAACTGGGTTAGTCAAATACGAGACCTGCTTTTCACTAATGGTTTTGGTCACATATGGTAGAATTAAAATGTAGAAACTCGCAATACATTTATATCACTATTCAAACAGAGAATGACTGATCAATTTATCCAATCTATGTATGCTGTATTCAACAATTCTCCAAAATGTCTGTTATACAAATTCGTTGTTAATAATTATTGCTTACAACCTCATCTTCAGAAACCTATTGCCATGAAATACAAACATTTTTTGAGTAAATATAGATTACCTTCCGATAATCTATTTATAGAAACGGGCAGATACCACAATATTGACAGGAATAATAGAATTTGCAGTGTGTCCTTTCTACAGTAACATAAGAGATAAATATTGTATTAAACCTTTTTATTATAATAAACCATCAACATTTCTACAATTCAAAACAGCTAATTAAATTGTGTAAGTATTTGAACACTGCTACCACGCATAGAACAGACAACATTGATACATGACATATGTTATTATATTGTATATTATTGCTATGCGTGTATTACCCATTTACTATAGAATTTTATCGATTGTAACCCGATGCTACATACCATTCCCCGCAGTGTGCATATTATACTATTTTATATATAAATATGTATGTATGCCTACAAAATGTATATTTGTTGGCAAAAAAATAAAATATTTGTTTATTTTATTAAAGCCGTTCTTCATTTGTAGTTTGTACCTGCTCGGGTGACTGCGAGTCCATTGTTTCAAAAGGTGTTCCGGTCCTTACGCTCGATGTCGTCACCGCTGTCGTAAACTCTCTCCATGGTGTCGGCCCGCAAGATGGAGAAACTCCGACCTCCGAATGTGTAGAGAGCGTCAAATTTCCCGGCTGAGTTGTATTCTATAGTATCAGTGAACTTCAGCCGGCCTGTTTGTAACAAAGATAACATCTTACAAAATGCATATAACAAACAGAGGACAGACAGATATACAGACATATTTGTATTGTGGTCTCAATACATAATACTTAGGAACATTTGTGTCTAACACTTAATCTAAAATGTTCCAAATATAATTCCTATATGCTTGTTTGTCTGTATATCAGTCTCTCAATATATATAGATATAAAGATAGATAAAACAAGAGATAGAGATATTGATATCTATATATCTATAAATCTATTTATTTATCTACCATATATTTATCTATCTATCTATATGTCTTCCGGCCTCAGTGGCGTCGTGGTTAGGTCATCGGTTTACAGGCTGGTAGGTACTGGGTTCGGATCCCAGTCGAGGCATGGGATTTGTAATCCAGATACCGACTCTAAACCCTGAGTGAGTGGGTAGGTGTAAACCACTTGCACCGACCAGTGATCCACAACTGGTTCAACAAAGGTCATGGTTTGTGCTATCCTGCCTGTGGGAAGCGCAAATAAAAGATCCCTTGCTGCCTGTCGTAAACGAGTAGCATATGTGGCGACAGCGGGTGTCCTCTAAAAAAATAGTGTCAGAATGACCATTATGTTTGACATCCAATAGCCGATGATAAGATAAACAAATCAATGTGCTCTAGTGGCGTCGTTAAATAAAACAAATTTTATTTTATCTATGCGTATGGCTGGCTGGCTGACTGGCTGTCCGTCCGTCCGTAAATCGATCTATCTATCTATCCATCCATCCATCCATCTATTTTATTATTTTATTTATTACTGGAATAGCCAAGGTAGACAGCTGTACTCGAATTGTCATTAGTAATTAGATTTGCAATACGCCAAGGGTAATAAATAACTGTTTTACGTGCAGTTGTCGGTATTTGATTATAACCTTACGGCTTACCCGCGCATCCACAAACTAAATGTATGTCATAATGGTCAAGGTCCTGCTAAACGGGCGACCTCGCTTTATGATCTTAAGGCAGCCGGAGACTTTGTCAAATGTTCTTTATACTTAACTTCGCTTACATTACGATGCATTCATGAGATACGATTTTGAGTGATTAAATGGTTTTGTCGGTTAGATTCACCCAGAACACTTAAGCCTGACTTAAAGGGACATACCCTAGTTTTTAAACACTAAGGTATATTATTTTTACTATTATAGCCCTTTTTGATAACTGAAATCACACTTTACTTAGATGTTATGGTTTAGATTATCGTCTGAGAAGTAACAGTTATGGATTCGAGTTTTAGTCTATTGTTAGAGGGTATTTCACCATTTCAAAGTCACAGACTCATGTTTCACTCAATTGTAACTTTATCCAAATGTGTTACAGGTTTGTAGATTAACTAAACTTAGTGTTAATTTTCACGGGTTGAAACTGAGGTCTGTCCCTTTAAACCTGTTTCTGCATAGGAATGTTTTTAACACTCGACGTCATCCCTGCCCTTGAATCCGCTAACGTTAGCTCTGCGTAATATAGACAAACTTCTTTTTGTCTCATCCTTTGTATTAAGTGATTGTCTTTTTACAAAGGCAAACAAGGTGATGGCCAAGAGAGAATATGCCAATGACGTAAATGATAAAAGTTAAAGTTAGAGCACGTTTATTTATTAATTGTGAAACTTTTGGTAATTTGACATATATTCTTTGAGAGGAAACCCGCTACATTTTTGTTTCCATTAGTAGCAAGGGATCTTGTATATGCACCATCTCACAGACAAGATAGCACATACCACGGCCTTCGATATACCAGTTGTAGTGCAGTGGTTGGAACGAGAAATGTCCCAATGGGCCCACCGACGGGGATCGATCCCAAACTGACCGCGCATCAAGCGATCGCTTTACCACTGAGATACCCGCCCCATGACGTAAATGTATTTATTATCCAAATAATTCAAGATATTTAGGGAAATATAACCAGTATGACACACGAGTAAACGGTTATAAAAATGACGTCGTTTCTTTGTCTCGTTTTCGTTACGTTTGAAACTTTTTGACATGGTCCTAGCTTGTTAATCGTGAAAATAATATTTTATAATTTTATATTATATATTTTATAATAATTATTACACTCGCGTGTGAATCGTACTGGTTTTACGAAACTCGTGTCAGGGTTTATGTATTACCCTCGCTCTCGCTCTGGCAATACAACAACCCTGACACTCGCTTCGTAAAATCGTATAATAATATCTATTCGTTGGACCTTAGTTGGACCTTAGTTGTCTGTCGTGCTGGATTTTTATGAAAGCCAGGACGAAATAAAGACGCTTTTTAACACGTTCATTGATCAACATATCAGTGATAGTTCATGAGGACAATTCACGGGTGTGAACATACACTTGGTATGCCATTCAGAACTTTATAAGGATGTTTGTACAAGCTGTTTAATTCTCGTACCCGGTATCACCATCGGATATTGCGAGCTCCAAAGCGACAGGGAAAAAAAACACAAGCGCTTCGAGGTAAGGTATTTGCCTTTTTTATTCATCCGGTACTGATTTTTATGATGATCAATTTTATATGCGGTTACCAGCTAGGTAATTTGTTAAAAACATTCATTCGTCGGAAGGTCGTTTCAAATGAGAGATTTTTAATATGGTGTTTTAGGACTGTTTATGTATAGTTGTGAATATATTTTAATAATGCCATTTTTGCTTATAGGGTTTGACTGACTATATTTAACCTGTTCTCCGGAATAAAGAACCTTATTAAGAACAATCTTCACCGAGACCAGTTGTCTGTTCGGGGGAAGTAACAATAACCTCTGCAAAAACATCAAATATAGCCATATCGTCAGTTTCACAATACCATGACAAAAACGTTTAAAAGATTCAAAACGTTACATATAAATGATCCTTAGATTCTGTCAAGTATACTGTGTTCGTTGCCCAGTACAAAATGATGTATTTTAGATATATATGTTTAAAGTCGAAAACTATTGAGAGAGAGACAGAGAGAGAGAGAGAGAGAGAGAGAGAGAGAGAGAGAGAGAGAGAGAGAGAGAGAGAGAGAGAGAGAGAGAGAGAGAGAGAGAGAGAGAGAGAGAGAGAGAGAGAGAGAGAGAGAGAGAGGTGGGGGAGAGAAACAGAGCTAGAGAGAGAGAGAGAGAGAGAGAGAGAGAGAGAGAGAGAGAGGGGTTGGGGGGAGAGAAACAGAGCTAGAGAGAGAGAGAGAGAGAGAGAGAGATAATGAGACGAGCGAGATAGATAGATAATGAGAGGTAGATATAGATAGATAGATAGATAGAGAAGGAGAAAGGAGAAAGAGACACACAAACACAGAAAAAAGAAAGAAATGTTTTATTTAACGACGCACTCAACAAATTTTATTTACAGTTATATGGCGTCAGACATATGGTTAAGGACCACACAGATATTGAGAGTGGAAACCCGCTGTCGCCACTTCATGGGCTATTCTTTTCGATTAGCAGCAAAGGATCTTTTATATGCACCATCCCATAGACAACATAACACATACCACAGCCTTTGATGTACCAGTCATGGTGCACTGGCTGAATTGAGATCAAATGCACCCGGTTATTCAATATAGCAAATAGTCAGTGTACTACAAATTTTCATTTGATTGTCACAAAATGATAACAATATAGTGTATTTTTGATATTCACACTGAACATTAAACAATGGCAACTAACATTAAAGATATATCTTACTAATGTGATTCAGCATGTGATTGTGAGATGTCAGTTTTATGTCTTTTCCGGAAAGGTACGATGAGTTATAGGTGGCTATGCCGTGAAACACCTGAATGAACGTTTTCTCAAATAAAACATCAGTCATCTTCCAATCAGAGTCAGCGTGTTTGAAAGTGACGGAGAAACAGTTTAGAATTGTCAAATGTGTTGTACGTAGTGTGGCAAATATATCGGTTAAATACCTCTTTCTCTCTCTCTCTCTCTCTCTCTCTCTCTCTCTCTCTCTCTCTCTCTCTCTCTCTCTCTCTCTCTCTCTCTCTCTCTCTCTCTCTCTCTCTCTCTCTCTCTCTCTCTCTCTCTCTCTCTCTCTCTGTCTCTCTCGCTCCCTGTCTATCTTTTTATGTATGTATGTACGTGTGTGTGTGTATATATATATATATATATATATATATATATATATATATGTCTGTCTCTTTATCTCTCTCTTGTTTCCACTCTATCGTTCTCTCCCTCTATATCTCTCTTTCTCTCTCACTATATCTCTCTCGATCTGCACACAAATGATGATGGGCAAACGTTATAACTTGTGTATTATTTGAAGATCTATTATGATGGTTCACTATTTCTAAAAACATTTTTAAAAAATACTAGTTTAGATTTAGTAAACTAGTCTGTCTATGGCACACCTCTTTGTGGCGGTGCAAGAGGGAGGAAATCTCCAGTAAAGGATTTCCTCATCAATGGCTGTCCTCCTACAGACGAAGCAGTAGATAAGATTCGTGGAATCAACCATTATTCTGTCAAATGCCCGTTCGACTCTGCATTGTGAAGAGGAAGGAAGGAAATATTTATTTAACGACGTACTCAACACATTCTATTTACGGTTATATGGCGTCAGACATATGGTAATGGGCCGCCCCTGCATTGTGAAGAGATGCAGCCCTGATCATGTATGACGGTTTTGTCATCCAGATTTACACAAACACAGTAGCACTAAGCTTGTAGGCTGTAGAGCTGACCAAACCCGTCAATTCAAGTTACTGTCTTTGTCTTATGTGGACCGGCCTCGGTGGCGTCGTGGTTAGGCCATCGGTCAACAAGCTGGTAGGTACTGGGTTTGGATCCCAGTCGAGGCATAGGATTTTTAATCCAGATACCGACTCCAAACCCTGAATGAGTGCTCCGCAAGGCTCAATGGGTTAAACCACTTGCACCGACCAGTGATCCATAACTGGTTCAACAAAGGCCATGGTTTGTGCTATCCTGCCTGTGGGAAGTGCAAATAAAAGATCCCTTGCTGCTAATCGGAAAGAGTAGCCCATGAATTGGCGACAGCGGGTTTCTTCTCAAAATATGTGGTCCGTAACCATATGTCTGACGCCATATAACCGTAAATAAAATGTGTTGAGTGCGTCGTTAAATAAAACATTTCTTTATTTGTCTTATGTGGGGAACGTGGCAGAACGGTCATAAAATTAGTTATTGATAAACTAATTATTGGATTTTAAGCGCGTATATTTAAAGATACATCTACACAAGTCTCTCATTTACTACTTAATTATATGTTAAATGATTCTTGTACAAATGGGCATTTAACTATTTAGAAAACGTTATACGTTTAAAGGGACATTCCTGAGTTTGCTGCAATTTTTAAGATGTTATCGACTAACAGAGACTTTTTAACGATTGTAATTACATATCAAATATATTTTTCTGCATAAAATGTTAGTGCCTATATATTAAACGTGTTTCTGATCGTTGTAATATTTGTACTACGTTAAATTTCATTTTATTTCCTGAGATATTTTTTTTCGTATGAACGAAATGTTTTAAAGACAAAATCCAGTTTGGGCTTCTTACAAATATTAAGACGACCAGAAACATATTGAACATACAGACACTGATATTCTAAACAAGAAAATATATTTAATATGAAAGTTTAATCGTAGAAATATTTTATTAGTCGGAAACATCTTACAATGCAGCAAGCTCAGGAATGTTCCTTTAATATGATTATTGTACAAATGGGCATGTAACTAGTTAGAAAACGTTATACGCTTAACCCAAACCCTAATCATAATCCATGTCAACAATTTTAACATAAACGAAGGAAATGGTTTATTTAACGACGCACTCAACAACATAAACGAAGGCAGTTAGACCAATATCCACAAACCAAATATAACAACATTGAGTCAACATCTAAAGGCAAAACATATATTTGTGTTTAAATAAGCTTTCAATTTGGAAAATCATCTTATTAAATTACCCAAAAAACTCTGGATCATCCTTTCAAAATTCAGAAAACGAAAGCATTGTTTCCCTATAGAAATTGGACGCAGAAATAGTAACCCACTGTCGATAATAGAATATGTAATGATAGTACCTAATATTTATTTGTCGTTCTTATTTCAGAGATAATCATTATCTTCAAACACACAAAACCGGATTTTCTAGCACTTGTTTGCGAATCGATTTGTGTCCATTGCACACAGGAGGATATTTTGAAGATTTTGTTTGCAAGAATGAACTTTCTCTTGACGTCACTTCCGTATGTAGTCCTTATGGCTACTGCTGCGCAGACATTCAGTGTGTCCCTCACCAACCCGACAACTCTGTATATTCCATACAAATACAAGGGAAGCGAACCTGTATACAAGGTTGATGAAAACACCATAGAGCAGATGGCCTACGACTCAAGTGATAAACTTGTATACATTGTTGGTATGTAGTGAAAACTAGAAAAACGCCATCGAGGTTTAAGTTTATAACTCAATTCAGCGGGAAAATATGTAGCCCATTGTTTTATTTACCAGGAACACAGTGCATAACATGCATACACACACACATTCATAGTATGAATCATACACACAGAAGCGCACATACACTCACACAAGTATAGACACGCACACATATACACACGTGCACTCACAAATGCAGAGAGAGAGAGAGACAGAGAGACAGAGAGAGAGAGAGAGAGAGAGAGAGAGAGAGAGAGAGAGAGAGAGAGAGAGAGACGTATGCCCATACACACACATGCCTCGCCTTTGTAGTATTGGACAGGAATCATCGTGATATACGAAACACCTTAGAAATGACGAATCATGCACAATAACGTTGAAATATGCTATGTCATAAACTGTTCAAGTCGGTCACCGCTGGTCCTAACTGCGCATGATTTCCTACAAACAGTGATCGATTGGTCCACCGTCTGGTTTCATCATGATCACGGCACGCAGACGTTTACTCCATGACAGGATACCACATGCCACTGCCTTTGATGTACCAGTCGTGGTGCGCTCGCTGGAACGAGAAATAGCCCAATGGTCCCATCAACGGGGATCGATCCTAGATTGACTGCGTATTCCTGTCACGGTTACTATGGGGGCCCATTCTCTGATTGGTTTTTCCCATCCCAACCAGTGCACCACGACTAGTATATTAATGGCCGTGTTATGTGATGTTCTGCTTGTGAGAAAATGCGTATAAAAGATTCTTGCTGCTAATGAAAAAATTGTAGCTGGTTTCCTCTCTAAAATAATATGACAAAATTACCAAATGTTTGACATCCAATAGCCGATGATTAATAAATCCTGTTGTCCTACAATAGTTATGTTTCGTCATATTCCCATCTGATATCTATTTCAGTGGTAAAACGTTTCCCTGATACGCAATCAATCTAGGATCGATCCCCGTCGGTGGGCCCATTTGGCTATTTCTCGCTCCAGCCAGTGCACCACGACTGGTACATCAAAGGCCGTGGTATGTGCTATTCTGTCTGTGGCATGGTGCATATAAAAGATCCCTTGCTGCTAATGGAAAACTGTTACGGGTTTACTATAAGACTATACGTAAAATTCTCCAAATGTTTTACACCCAAAAGCCGATGATTAATAAATCAATGTGTCGTTAAACAAAACAAAATTTATTTTATAAGACAGTTATAACCTTTTCCGTGTTTCAGAATAAAATTCATTGCTTGACGAATATAACTGGCCGTTAACTAATATAGTCCAGTGTATAAATGTATTCCAAAATAATACCAAAATACTTGCCAACTTCTGCATTCTCTGATCTCATATTACCGAAGTTAAATACTTATACAGTCCTTGTTTTTGTCCAAAAATAAATGTCAGTTTGTCTGCACGTTATACCTGTGTACTGCAATAAATATTAACGATATTCACTATCATGACGTATATCGATATAGCTGTCTACAAGAGATCAATATCATGAGTATACCATAAAATAAAACTGCTAAATTTAACAGTAGCAGAGTACCAGAGACTGTTTTTAACTTGATTATGTTACAGCCATGAATTATTAAAGTTTCACCTAGACCGTTGAGAAATAATTAAAACAGAAGAGGTGGTATATGTTCACCTTGTAGTATACCTATACTAGTATTACATAAAATAATATTCTATATACAGCGAGAAAGAAGTATAATCATCTAAAATGTCATTTGAAATAATATCTGTAGCAACTTTCCATCGTTTTATGTGTTATTTGATTACTATTGTCACATATCATGGTAGTTGTTCAGGTGAATACTTCTGCTCGATTAATTTACGCGCGGACCAAATGGCGTCGATACTTCGCGAAATCGTGGGATTCTGCGAAAAAAGGAAGGGTGATAGCGGTGAACGTGGATGGGTAGGGGGCATAACAAGTTTGAGAAACTAGATTGAGCAAGATAATCGTATTCATTTGAAAATGTATAATGAACATTACTTTTGTTAATTTTAAGGTCGATCAATGGTGAACGTTATTGACATATCGAAGCCGGACAATATGACCATTCTTCATCACTTCACGCTGGACAATGCGGATCTCACAGACGTAGAGACGTGCGGACGTCATGTTTTCGTCTCTTACAGAAGCCTATCTGTCAAAGAATCCGGGAACGTTCTCGTGTATGAGAAATACAATAAAACAGAGCACAAAATGATTTTAATACACGACATCACAGGTGTGTGCTGTGTCTGTTTATATATGCCTGTCTGTCTGTCTTTAAGCATGTATGTATGTATGTATGTATGTGTGTGTGTATGTGTGTATGTATGTATGTATGTATGTATGTATGTATGTATGTGTGTGTATGTATGATGTATGTATGTATTGATCTATGTATGTATGTACCAACCTACTTACGTGCATGTGTTTTGGTGAGGTTTTTGTTCTGTTGTTTGTTGTTGTTGTTGTTGTTGTTGTTTTTATCGGATGGGGGTGCATAACTGTTTGGTTGTTTTATTGTTAATATTATAACATTTTGTATGTTGTTTTTGTTTAGTGTTTGCTTCTTCTTCTTTTTTTAGGGGGATGGACGAGATGTTGTTTTGTTAACTGTGTTGTTTCTGTTTTCTTCCAGTGGGTTCCATGCCGGATATGATCCTCCCCACACATGACTGCAGCCGTATTGTAGTTTCCTTGGAAGGGAACGCCTATGTATCCGGAGGAGCCGTGATCGATCCTCCAGGAAGAATCGGTATAATCTCCTTCCCAGGTGGATTTGGTAAAGACAAAGAAGTCAACTACACTGAACTGGATTTCTTAAATTACAACAATAGGCATGAGCAGTTATAACAATACTTGTCAGAAATATACGTAATAGTGATGCGCAGTGTTACCGGTACACATTTAGATCTAAGATATGTAATATATAGTGTGTACAAAGAAACATTGATGGCCAAGGAGGATCCCTTTTCGAAATTAGTATATAGCGTCACATTATGTTTTTTGTTTTTTTTGTTGTTTTTTTTAAATGGCGGCAGGGTTAGTTTTGTTTAGGTTTTGTTGTTGTTGTTCTTCTTCTTCTTCTTTTTCTTCTTTATGTTCTTGTTCTTGTTCTTCTTCTTCTTCTTCTTCTTGTTTTTGTTGTGTGTTTTTTTTTTTTTTTTTGGGGGGGGGGTTCTGGGGGGGGAGGTTTGGTTTCTATGTGCAATTTTTTATTACATTTATTTGAGATGAATAACTCAAATTAACAAAATACAACAGAAAAATATACCCTAATAATGTGAGATACCATAACAGAACAAAATTACTCTCTAACCGTCGCTTCTTTTAAAGAACATGTGCTGTGTGTTGGCAGTAAAATGAAGTCCAAAATGTATCGTATCTCTTCAGAGTGGCCGACCTCGAGAAAACAGGAGTAAGGTTTGTGTATCGAGAAAACAACAATTCATTTTCCAATGACGTGGAGCCAGAATACTTGGCCATCAACAAAGACAGCACGATGGCATACGTTGGACTTCAGGTATTATTCTTTGAAGCTGGTATAGGTTGCACTGTGGTGGCACCGGTGGGGCCATCTTCATAAATCAAGGCTAATATTCGTTCCTCGTATTCAGCCTTGATACATGTAGTCAAGATTACTGATATCCACTACTAGCGCCCTCTATTGGAAGAAAATTTGTAACACCGATTATGTCCCTTACACGATGACATCGCTGACCAATCACAGCATCGGTAACATGTGACAATCTTGAAAGCAATATCAAAAATTAACCGCCGGACGCTGACGCTGCCATCTTTGTTTACAATAACAAGGGAATCTATAAGGAGCGTTGCGATTCGTTGCTATCAGATCTCATCGCATCCAGTGAAATCTAAGCATTTTGTGGCACGACTTCTTGACGACATGTATCAAGGCTGAATACGAGGAACGAATATTAGCCTTGATTTATGAAGATGCGGTGGGGCAGGATATGCTCAACTTTCGCCAACACCTGATATCACCACTATTTCGACAGCGATTCATGAGTACTGGTCATCAAAGCTATATGTATTCCAGTGAACTCTGCCCAGGGCTTGTTTCGATTTATTGTACTGGTCTGGGAGTTGTAGTCCTTTTGGCGGTGCAAGGATGCATTGTCCAGTAAAGGATTTCACAGGGAGTGGTTGTCCTCCTATAGACGAGGCACTAGACAGAGATTTATGGAATCATCCACTGTGTTTCAAAATGTCCACCATTGTGCAGAGATACCGTCTCGATAGCGAATAGCAATATCGTGTTTCAGATTGTACTAAACAAGCCAGTTCCGTGTCAAAGTTCGAGATAAACCGTTACATATTTACGGAGAATAAAACGTTGTGGCTCTGATTGGTAGATATATGTGACATTGACTATTTGTCAAAATACTATTATCCATTGCCAATAAACAAACCCACTTGTGCATGGTATCCCCAAAAATGGAAGTGCAATTGATCAGCTAAAACGAATGCTGCTAATAAAAACCTTCATTAAAGGGAAATTCCTGAGTCTGAAGATGTTATTGACTAACAAAGATTTTTTAACCATTGTAATTACATATCAAATATATTTTTCTGCATAAAATATTAGTGGCTGTATATTATACGTGTTTCTGATCGTTCTAATATTTGTACTACATGTAGTTTAAATTTCATTTTATTTCCAAACATTTTATTTTTTCGTACGTACGAAATTATTTGAAAACAAAATCCACTTTGGGCTTCTTACAAATGTTAAGACGACCAGAAACACGTTTAATATACCATTGAGAATTGACCATTAATCCACACTGAGGGCATGTGTAAGGTATCCACACTGTCTTCTCACTCACTAACCAATAACAACTAACCATTAATCCACATAGAGGGCATGTGTAAGATCTTCACACTGTCTTCTCTCTCACTAACCAGTAACAACTAACCATTAATCCACACAGAGAGCATGTGTCAGGTCTTCACACTGTCTTCTCTCTCACTAACCAATAACAACTAACCATTAATCCACACAGAGGGCATGTGTCAGATCTTCACACTGTCTTCTCTCTCACTAACCAGTATCAACTAACCATTAATCCACACAGAGGGCACGAGTAAGGTCTCCACACTGTCTTCTCTCTCACTAACCATTAACAACTAACCATTAATCCGCACAAAGGGCATGTGTAAGGTTTTCACACTGTCTTCTCTCTCACTATCCAATAACAACTAACCATTAATCCACACAGAGGGCATTTGTAGGTCTTCACACTGTCTTCTCTCTCACTATCCAATAACAACTAACCATTAATCCACACAGAGGGCATTTGTAGGTCTTCACACTGTCTTCTCTCTCTCTAACCAATACCAACTAACCATTGATCCACACAGAGGACATGTGTAAGGTCTTCACACTGTCTTCTGTCTTCTCTCTCACTAACCAATAACAACTAACCATTAATCCACACAGAGGGCATGTGTAAAGTCTCCACACTGTCTTCTCTCTCACTAACCAATAACAACTAACCATTAATCCACACAGAGGGCATTTGTAGGTCTTCACACTGTCTTCTCTCTCACTATCCAATAACAACTAACCATTAATCCACACAGAGGGCATTTGTAGGTCTTCACACTGTCTTCTCTCTCTCTAACCAATACCAACTAACCATTGATCCACACAGAGGACATGTGTAAGGTCTTCACACTGTCTTCTGTCTTCTCTCTCACTAACCAATAACAACTAACCATTAATCCACACAGAGGGCATGTGTAAAGTCTCCACACTGTCTTCTCTCTCACTAACCAATAACAACTAACCATTAATCCACACAGAGGGCATTTGTAGGTCTTCACACTGTCTTCTCTCTCACTATCCAATAACAACTAACCATTGATCCACACAGAGGGCATGTGTAGGTCTTCACACTGTCTTCTCTCTCACTAACCAATACCAACTAACCATTAATCCACACAGAGGACATGTGTAAGGTCTTCACACTGTCTTCTGTCTTCTCTCTCACTAACCAATAACAACTAACCATTAATCCACACAGAGGGCATTTGTAGGTCTTCACACTGTCTTCTCTCTCTCTAACCAATACCAACTAACCATTGATCCACACAGAGGACATGTGTAAGGTCTTCACACTGTCTTCTGTCTTCTCTCTCACTAACCAATAACAACTAACCATTGATCCACACAGAGGGCATGTGTAAGGTCTCCACACTGTCTTCTCTCTCACTAACCAATAACAACTAACCATTAATCCACACAGAGGGCATTTGTAGGTCTTCACACTGTCTTCTCTCTCACTATCCAATAACAACTAACCATTAATCCACACAGAGGGCATGTGTAAGGTCTCCACACTGTCTTCTCTCTCACTAACCAATAACAACTAACCATTAATCCACACAGAGGGCATTTGTAGGTCTTCACACTGTCTTCTCTCTCACTATCCAATAACAACTAACCATTAATCCACACAGAGGGCATTTGTAGGTCTTCACACTGTCTTCTCTCTCTCTAGCCAATACCAACTAACCATTGATCCACACAGAGGACATGTGTAAGGTCTTCACACTGTCTTCTGTCTTCTCTCTCACTAACCAATAACAACTAACCATTAATCCACACAGAGGGCATGTGTAAGGTCTTCACACTGTCTTCTCTCACTAACCAATAACAACTAACCATTAATCCACACAGAGGGCATTTGTAGGTCTTCTGTCTTCTCTCTCTACTATCCAATACCAACTAACCATTAATCCACACAGAGGACATGTGTAAGGTCTTCACACTGTCTTCTGTCTCTCTAACTTCTCTCTCACTAACCAATAACAACTAACCATTAATCCACACAGAGGGCATTTGTAGGTCTTCACACTGTCTTCTCTCTCTCTAACCAATACCAACTAACCATTGATCCACACAGAGGACATGTGTAAGGTCTTCACACTGTCTTCTGTCTTCTCTCTCACTAACCAATAACAACTAACCATTAATCCACACAGAGGGCATGTGTAAGGTCTCCACACTGTCTTCTCTCTCACTAACCAATAACAACTAACCATTAATCCACACAGATGGCATGTGTAAGGTCTTCACACTGCCTTCTCTCTCACTAACCAATAACAACTAACCATTAATCCACACAGATGGCATGTGTAAGGTCTTCACACTGCCTTCTCTCTCACTAACCAATAACAACTAACCATTAATCCACACAGAGGGCATGTGTAAGGTCTTCACACTGTCTTCTCTCTTCTCTCTCACTAACCAATAACAACTAACCATTAATCCACACAGAGGGCATGTGTAAGGTCTTCACGCTGTCTTCTCTCTCACTAACCAATAACAACTAACCATTAATCCACACAGAGGGCATGTGTAAGGTCTTCACACTGTCTTCTCTCTCACTAACCAATAACAACTAACCATTAATTCACACAGAGGGCATGTGTAAGGTCTTCACGTTGTTTTCTCTCTCACTAACCAATAACAACTAACCATTAATCCACACAGAGGGCATGTGTAAGGTCTTCACACTGTCTTCTCTCTTCTCTCTCACTAACCAATAAAAACTAACCACTAATCCTTACAGTTCTATAATATCTGACGTACAACATACTCCCTCTCTCAATTACCCCCTAAATAAAAAAACAAATAAAAACAAACAAACAAGCAAAACATAAAACAAACAAAACCTCAAAACATGAGCAATTTTACCATCACTTTGCACCGTATTATTGTGCTTCAGGGATTCTAGCATTTTAGACCACTTCTAGTTTTGCACTGGTATCCAATTTCCTAAGCAAAATTTGCAATGATTTCGAAATAGTTTTATCATTTTTGAGAGTTTATTATCAATAATATTAGCAAATATGTGTTTTATTATTATTATATATAGGAAAACAACGCCATTGCGGTGGTGGATTTAACACAGATGAACATAACGGCCGTTCATGGGTTGGGTTTCAAAAACTGGAACAATTCCTTTTTGGACCCAAGCGACAAAGATGGCGGTAAGTTAAATTCTGCCAGCAGGAGGAAACAAAATAAGGTACTTTACTGTTACTGGTGTAGTTACTGATTAGATGATGTTGATGGTGTTACCATTGTAATTGCTGAGTTGAGTTGGGGTTGTTGTTGTGTGTTGTTGTGTGTGTGTGTGTGTGTGTGGGGTGTGTGTGTGTGTATGTGTGTGTGTGTGTGTGTGTGTGTGTGTGTGTGTGTGTGTGTTTGTTTGTTTGTTTGTTTGGGGATGGGTTGACGGTGTGTGTCTATTTTCGTCAATTTGTAAAGTTACTTATATTTCTATTTTAATTATTAATCTACAAAGTTTAACATTATGACTGCATTAAATTTCGTACAACGACAATAAATATATAACACTGTACACACAAATATCACCGCAAGGTTCGAAATTAAATAATATTTACTTCTCAAAGTTTAATCTTGACGCAAAGACAAGTAATTGAGAAGCATTTCTAGAACCCAGGTATTGATAGAAATGTTATAGTTGTATAATACATGAATTCCAGAAGATGGAAAGTACAAGCTGCCCGTGAGTCTGATTCTCATACAAGTTTGTTTTGTTTAACGATACCACTTGAGCACATTGATTAATTAATCATCGGCTATTGGATGTCAAACATTTGGTAATTCTGACCGTAGTCATCACAGGAAATCCGCTACATGTTTTCCTAATGCAGCATGGGATCTTTTATATGCACTTTCCCACAGACAGGAAAGCACATACCATGGCCTTTAACAAGTCGGGATGCACTGGTTGGAACGAGAAAAATCTAATGAGTTGAATGAATCCACCGAGGTGGTTCGATCCTGGAACGCAAGCACCTCGAACGAGCACTCAACCGACTGGGTTAAATCCCGCCCCCTGCTTATCATAAAGTATGCAGTGTGTTTTGAGCAGCAGTTGTCTCTTTTAGGGCTGGGACGTAGCACAGTGATAAAGCGCCCGCTCGATGCGAGGTCGGTCTGGGATCGATCCCCGTCGGCGGGCCCATTGGGCTATTTCTCTTTCCAGTCAGTGCACCACGACTGGTATATCGACTACCCTATCTGTGGAATGGTGCATATAAAAGATCCCTTGCTTCTAATCGGAGAGTAGCACATGAAGTGGCGACAGCGGATTTCCTCTCTCAATATCTGTGTGGTCCTTAACCATATGTCCGACACCATATAACCGTAAATAAAATGTGTTGAGTGCGTCGTTAAATAAAACATTTCCTTTCTTCCTTCAGTTGTCTCTTTTGTTTCCTGTCAATTCCGACCACCTTCAGTGTACGGCTAACAAAGTCCGCATATTGAGATATTGTTGTTGCTTTTTATTTCTTTTGTTTGCGAGGTTTTTTTCGGGGGGGGGGGTCGTTTTTTTTGTGTATTTGTGTTTATTTTTGTTTTGTTGTTTTGGGTTTTTGGGGTTTTTTTTGTTGACGGTGTGTTTTGTTTTGCATTGTTTGGTTGTTTTCTCTTTTCTTTTCTCTTTTCTTTTTTCTTTTCTTTTTTTGTTTAAATATAATTCCAAATTTTCATAATAAAAGAAATATCTGATAAATTTTAATTTTGTATGCGGTTGCGATTTACTTATTATTTGGACTCGGTTTGTTTTCCGTCTCAACCAGTGTTCCATGACAGGTGCATTAAAGTTAATGGTATGTACTGTTCTGTCTTTCCAAAAAATGCATATAAGTTTGCTGCTTTATAGTTATGACTAGTTTACGTTCACCATTTTTTATTTGTAGGAATCAAGATGGGCGCCTGGCCCATATATGGGATCTATTCACCCGACGCCATTAAACTCGTCACGTGGAAAGGCGTGGACTATATTGTGACAGCCAATGAGGGTGGTTCTAAGGACTATGACGATGTCTGGACAGAAGAAAGAAGAGGTCACGATTTCACAGGTACAGCACAGCGAGTAGAGTTCGCTTTAAAGGAACATTCCTGAGTTTACTGCAATTTTTAAGATGTTATCGACTAACAGACATTTTAACGATTGTAATTGCATATCAAATATATTTTTCTGCATAAAATATCAGTGGGTGTATATTAAACGTGTTTATAATAGTTATATTATTTGTAGTAGGTTAAATTTCATTTTATTTCCTTTTTTTCGTACGTACGAAATTATTTGAAGACACAATCCAGTTTGGGCTTCTTACAAATATTAAGATGACCAGAAACACATTGAATATACAGACACTGATATTCTAAACAAGAAAATGTATTTAATATGTGTCACGGGGATCCTATAAGACCCGTAACTGAATGAAACACGATTATCCAAATATCTCTCCTAACTGTATATCTATTAGATCTCTCTGTAACGGGCAGTTATACCCGCGTGGCTCGTCTGGGTATGATCAGAGATAAGATCTTATATAAAGTATATGTAATATAGCACGTTTAGTTCACTAGAAAACACAACAAAAACACTATACACTTTGGAATCTGTATTACTACTACGCACACAAATGTACTGCCGCAGTAGTTAATTAACAACAACAAATATAATAACAACCCAGAACTAATCACTTAATTAGTTAATCACTAGGTGTCTAGTTTACACAATATTCTTATCACTTCACCGTGACACAACACCCACACGTGTGATCATTGAGAAACGCTTCCAGGGGAACTTAATTAATAAAGGAATTACTACTCTATTCCTAACTGGTTAATTTTTAATTAACCCTTAACTACTCATTCAGTAACCTTGTAATACAGAATTAATACTGGTACCTATAACAATAAAGACAATAACCTACAGTTTACCTAGGTCCTCTAGGATGACTGGTTAAGCTTTATATATATTAGAACAGTGAGCCTACAGTTTACTGCGTCAGATTACAGGCAGCACCGTCTAAATAATATTGGTATAATACAGTATTAAAATATTTAAAGTCACATCAATCACATCAAGGTTATACACAGAGCAGAAATAAAATATTTACCAGTCCGGACGGACAACGATCCCCTGGAGCTTTCCTTTTGTTTCTCCCTGATATCTCTAAAACCCTAGCTATTTATCATAAAAGCCGAATATCGCCTGGGGGTACATCGCGGCACCGAATACCTACAGGTGATATTTCCACAGCGACCAAGACGGGAATTTTCCTTAGATGGCCAGACTTGCTGACGCCTAGTTCTCCAGCAATACCCCGAACGTACCAAAACTAGCGGAGGTATTACGTAACTACTGACCACATGGCCTCCGCACCTGGGCTGGGTATGTATTAGGCACAGCTCGACCACGGTCGCGCGGAGGTATTACGTAACAAAGTGCCCACCTGGGCTTAAGTGCATATTGAGACTGCACACGGCTCTCTAAAACAATTAATATCGCCACAGGCGAAAACAAAATTAAGAGCATGTTCCGTCACAATATGTAAGTTTAATCGTAGAAATATTTTATTAGACTGAAACATCTTACAATGCAGTAAACTCAGGAATGTCCCTTTAATTTACGGCAATCTGATCAACAAAACCGTTATCCGCGATTAAAGGGACATTCCTGAGTTTGCTGCAATTTTTAAGATGTTATCGACTAACCGAGACTTTTTAACGATTGTAATTACATATCAAATATATTTTTCTGCATATCATATTAGTGGCTGTATATTAAACGTTTTTCTGACCGTTCTAATATTTGTACTAGGTTAAATTTCATTTTATTTCCTAAAAACTATTTTTTCGTACGTACGAAATTATTTGAAGACAAAATCCAGTTTGGGCTTCTTACAAATATTGATATGACCAGAAACACATTGACTATACAAACACTGATATTCTAAACAAGAAAATATATTTAATATGTAAGTTTAATCGTAGAAATATTTTATTAGTCAGAAACATCTTACAATGCAGCAAACTCAGGAATGTCCCTTTAAGATTGCATCTCTGTACGAGACGAATGGACATATGGCAAAATAGTGGTTGGTTGCATGAATCTCTATATAGTGTCTCGTCAGTAGGAGGAATGCCACTCTCGAGGAGATTCGTTGTTGGACGATACATCCTTAAGTTTCTTGCATCGCCACAAAGAAGACTGCCACTCTTAGGCCAGTTTACTAAATCAACACTAGCACAAGACTGAGCTCATTGGAATACATATAGCTGTGGTGACATGCACTCATTACCTGTAAATAATCGAACTGAAGACCTCAATTTTCATTTTCGTTTTCAGATGCAATGCTTTCTGCAGCCGTTGGCGATGATCTTAGGTCAGCCCTCAGGAATGACTCCCAGCTGGGTGAGTGAACACTTTTATTACGTACATAATACTGGGTGAAAATTTACAGCACAAAGGAGAGAATAGAATATTTGTTTACTGACACCTCGGCACATTTTAATCTTCGTCTATGTCTCTGGGTAGCATGCAGTTGTGTCAATATTTATTCAATACACAGGATCATTAAAGGGACATTCCTGAGTTTACTGTAATTTTTAAGATGTTATCGACTAACAGAGACTTTTTAACGATTGTAATTACATATCAAATACATTTTTCTGCATAAAATATTAGTGGCTGTATATTAAACGTGTATCTGATCGTTCTAATATTTGTACTCGGTTAAATTTCATTTTATTTCCTAAGTATGAAATTATTTGAAAACAAAATCCAGTTTGGGCTTCTTACAAATATTAAGACGACCAGAAACATATTGAATATACAGACACAGATATTCTAAACAAGAACATATATTTAATATGTAAGTTTAATCGTAGAAATATGTTTTTAGTCGGAAACATCTTACAATGCAGCAAACTCAGGAATGTCTCTTCAATGCACTTTCTCATAGACATGACTACATATACGTGGGGTCACTTGTTGGGACGGGACAAAAGCCCGTGTCAGTTGTGGGCGATCGATGTTCTGACCCATCACATCTCAGGTCGATTTTTGTTCTAATTCAAGGAAAATGCCCGAATCTTATTCGTATTAGCTATACTGTCAAACAGCTAAATAGGGCTGCAGACGAATCACTATGCATTTTTACATGGATTACAAATAATATTGTGGGTAGAAGATGGAAATATATGGTAAAATGTTTTCAAGCCAGCTCATTTTACTTGAATTTTGCTATAATATTTTCCCGAATTTGATGATATGCACCAGTTGATTTGCAGTTGTAGTTGCAAACATCACCCCCCCCCCCATACACACACACACACACACACACACACTCACACACACACACCCTGTCTCGTAAAAGCTTATGACTCAAGCGATCGCTATACCGTTGAGCAATATCCCACAATTGAGCAATCATTAAACTCGTCTTTATATGACAGAATCAGTCTAATTTTTTGTAACTATTTAGTCACTTACACCAGCTTCAAGTTCAGCCAGCAAACCTTTCGCTAATGTTCGCGAACTATTTGATTGGTTCCCAACCTGGTCATTTGGTTTAACGTGAAGCACATAAACCAGTCTAGCGGGCGTTTTTCTGCTCGCTTTGGCTGAACTCAGCCCAGGTCCTTCCATCAACGCTAAACCAGTATCTGTGTCTGTTTGAAAGTGGATGGCTGTGAGTGGATGATTAGGCTTGGGGACATTGTGTGTGAACGTGGGCGTGCCTGTGTTTTTAACAGTTATAGACGCATAATCTGTTCATTTTATAATGTTGTAAACCTTTCGAGGTATCAATAAACCGTTTAATGTGACAATTACAATACAGGCAGGCTTAAATTCACCGATGCTACAGGGAAAAACTTAAACGGTACGTTTGACGCCCTCTACACATTCGGAGGTCGGAGTTTCTCCATCTTGAGGGCCGACACCATGGAGATGGTTTACGACAGCGGCGACGACGTCGAACGAAAGATAAAGCAGCACAGACCAGAAATATTTAACAGCAAGTTCGTCAAGTCCAAGACACCTTTAAAAACCAGGGACTCAAGGTCACAGTCTAAGGTGAAGCATGGTGTCTTTCCTTTGAGATGCGAAAACGTGTTTGGTTTATTCAATAGTTCCAGGACTTCTAGATTATGATAGCCCCACTCCCATGGCTAGTGATATTCAATGTTGGGCTAATAAATAACTACTTTTGCCATGCCTAATGGCTAGTGATTTTTTTTTTGTCAAATGTTGCAGTCAAGTCCATTTTGTAAATATGAATATCTAGCCCCCACCTCCACCTCCACCCCAACCCCCTAACGTTAGTTTTTTCAAGTTATATCGCTCTCTTTAGGTGGCATATCTGATTATTACTATTATTTAGTAAAATTGTATTAATAAAGTACAGTAGGGCTAGTGAATTTTTAATGGTGGCTAGTACATTTTTAAAATCACTCATCCCATGACTAGTGGATTTTATGAAAATTCTACAAGCCCTGAGTTCATTTTATTATCTTCTTAAACGTACATTTGTGTTACTGCTGTTGTTTTGTTTTGTTTTGTTTTTGTACAGTTTGTTTCTTTGTTGTTGTTGTTGTTTTGGGGTGGGGTTTTTTTTTGTTGTTGTGGAGTTTTGTTTGTTGGTTTTTTGTTGGGGGGTTTTGGGGTGGGGGGTTTTTTTGCGGGGGGGGGGGTTGAAGGGTGGTTCATTCATATACTTAACTGTGATATGCATATGCTCAAATTGTAACATTTTAATTGTGATATTCATTTAATCAAAATTTGATTTTACTTGTGAAATTGATACTTTGCACAACTGGTTACACTGTGTGTTTTAATTGTATACTAATGTTGATCATCAGTTCATTATATTTGTACACCCAATAGCCGATATATTGTTGTGCTGGGTTGTCGTTAAACATTAATTTATTCATGCTGATGTCCTAACAACTCAACTACAACATAACAATATTTTTAGGGACCGGAACCTGAATCGGTGACGTATGGAGTGGTAGATGATCATCTACTTTTGTTCATTGGCAGCGAGCGACCCGGATTCGTATCAGTCTACTCAGTGGCAGATGACATCACCAAGCCTCGCTTTGAGTTTCTTTATGACGGCATCAGTGACGTCGACATGACGTTTCAACAACTGTACGACCAGAGGAAGTTGAACACGTTAGATCCTGAAGACATAAGGTAATAACTCGAATACCTAGATGGACTGCGCTATAGCGCAAATACGCGGTATCTTTAGGATCGATCCCCGTCTGTGGGTTTAGGCTATTTCTCGTTCCTGTCAGATTTTAAGCTATTACGCAACTTGCTTGAATCATGCTTGGGTGAAATAAATTATAACGAAAGTATTTTATTATTATTTAAACTTTATCAAATACAATCGTATACATAACATTTTAGGAGTGGGTAAGATAAGTAAATCGAATTGTTTACATGATATAATTTACACGTATAAATATAACGTTAAACTAACCCACTTTACAAAACGCACATCTGATTTCCAGATGAGCCAAAATGTAACAATACAGTTAGCTAGCAAATATGTTTTAATGGAAGTACCATAAGGTGACTTCAGACTTTAATACGCTAGGTCAAACAACAAATAAGATCCGCCAATAAATGTCCTTGGCCGATGTGTTGAAGGGTACGGTCTACAGCAGGGTCAGTATCATTGACCCTGACGCGTTGGGTAGCTGCCTGAAGTTAACTGAGGTGTGGTTGATCCAGAACACTTCATGTATGATAGTGTTATGTTACTCTGACCCTCCTGTCCTTCCGTCCCCTCTCTCCCACCCTTCCCCTTCCCCTCAGTCTCTCTCTCTCTCTCTCTCTCTCTCTCTCTCTCTCTCTCTCTCTCTCTCTCTCTCTCTCTCTCTCTCTCTCTCTCTCTCTCTCTCTCTCTCTCTCTGTCGATCCATTCTGTCTCAGTGCATATCAGC
Organism: Gigantopelta aegis; assembly: GCF_016097555.1. Lineage (NCBI taxonomy): Eukaryota > Metazoa > Mollusca > Gastropoda > Neomphalida > Peltospiridae > Gigantopelta > Gigantopelta aegis. The sequence goes on along the minus strand of NC_054712.1, from coordinate 50,763,025 downwards.
ATGTATGCATGCAAACCTTTATCATAATGGTTTTAGATTTGTGGACGGGTCTTCGAGTCCAACAGGAAAGCCCATTTTGCTGATTACAGGAACCGTCAGTGAAAGTTTAACCATCGTAAACGTGGACGTAACAGGTACGTTCAGACAAATTGAGTCTTTAACATTGAACATGGAATCAAGCAACCCAAAACATTTAGGTGTACCCGATATGCATCAATTACATCTGATTCTGAGCGCTGACAACTAGAAGTTGTTGGAGCCAAAGTCACGGTTTTCACAAACACTGCTTTTAACGTTTGAGAAATTCATCGAAACTTGAAAAGAAAGCCAAATTCATTTATTTATTTTCTTAATTATATAGTTATACACCATACCTGTTACCTGTATGCGACATCACACAATAACACACACGCACACACGCACTCTCACACACAAATACACACAACACACACACACACACACGCAGGGAGACATAGAGAGACGGACAGACAGACAACACACAAACACAATAGCAAATTAGTGGACTAATGAGCCGCAGTCGTCATCAGTTCTAGATATAACCACATCTGAACAACAAATGAATTTTAAGCCGCAATATTTTTATTATCTAATCATTTGGAATAGATCGTCGACATCAGTGTCAATGTTTCAAATTTCGAATGTTTCGTATTGTGTTTTTTCTCACATTCTATTTATGTTTTGCAGACACAATATCGGCGGCAGTAAAACCAGGTATGTACTATACATATATCAAACTAATATTACAAAACAGTTATAAACCCTTCATACTAGTTATTGGGCAGTGTGAAATAGGTTGGGCTGTTTGTCGTTAGCTCATCCTATGCATACACAGCTTTATCTAAAGAGACTGCCCTGAGATTATCCTATTAATACAAAGCTTTACTTAATGGGACCACCCTGAGTTTATCCTATACATACAAAGCTTTACTTAAAGAGACCACCCTGAGATTATCCTATATATACAAAGCTTTACTTAAAGAGACTACCCTGAGATTATCCTATGCATACAAAGCTTTACTTAAAGGGACCACCCCGAGATTACCCTATACATACAAAGCTTCACTTAAAGAGACTACCCCGAGATTACCCATGCATACAACACTTTACTTAAAGGGACTAACCTGAGATTATTCTATACATACAAAGCTTTACTTATAGAGACCACCCTGAGATTATCCTATACATATAAAGCTTCACTTAAAGAGACTACCCTGAGATTACCCCATGCATATTATCCTATACATACAACGCTTTACTTAAAGTGTCTAAATTGAGATTATCCTATACATACAAAGCTTTACTTAAAGAGACCACCCTGAGATTATCCTATACATACAACGCTTTACTTGAAGAGACCACCCTGAGATTATCCTATACATACAAAGCTTTACTTAAAGAGACTACCCCGAGATTATCCTATACATACAACGCTTTACTTAAAGGGTCTAAATTGAGATTATCCTATACATACAAGGCTTTACTTAAAGACACTACCATGAGATTATCCTATACATACAAAGCTTTACTTAAAGGGACTAACCTGAGATTATCCTATACATACAAAGCTTTACTTATAGAGACCACCCTGAGATTATCCTATACATATAAAGCTTCACTTAAAGAGACTACCCTGAGATTATCCCATGCATACAAAACTTTACTTAAAGAGACTACCCCGAGATTATCCTATACATACAAAGCTTTACTTAAAGAGACTACCCCGAGATTATCCTATACATATAAAGCTTTACTTAAAGAGACTACCCCGAGATTATCCTATACATACAAAGCTTTACTTAAAGAGACTACCCCGAGATTATCCTATACATACAAAGCTTTACTTAAAGAGACTACCCCGAGATTATCCTATATATACAAAACTTCACTGAAAGGGACCACCCTGAGATTATCCTATGTACTATCATGTCTGTGGGATGGTGCATACAAAATATCCTTTGCAGCTAATCGAAAGGAGTAGCCCATGAAGTGGCGACAGCGGGTTTCCTCTCTCAATATCTGTGTGATCCTTAACCATATGTCTGACGCCATATAACCGTAAATAAAATGTGTTGAGTGTGTCGTTAAATAAAACATTACTTTTTTTCTGTTTTATATTATTTCAGATTGCGCAGGTCTGGCCGCGATGATTCTGTTGGCTGCTGTCTGCTTCCTCGTGGGTCGTCGCAGTCACTGATTCACTCGGAACTCATCGGCAAAGAATCCGGGATCAACCAAAAAACCCTACATGTCATTGATCAAATTGCTTAATAACAGACACACAAGCACATACGCTCATGCACTCACACAGACAAACATACATACGCGCTTGCGCGCACATACACACAATGACAAACAGACACACAAACACGTACGCTCGTACACAGACAAACGTATAGAAACATACTCGCGTGCACACACACACGCGAATACTTATGCGTATCACACACACACACACACACACACACACACACACACACACACACACACACAGAGAGAGAGACAGACATAGACAGACAGACAGACAGACATACCAAGAGACAGACATACCGAGAGACAGACAGACAGAGACAGACAGACAGAGAGACAGACAGACAAACAGACAGAGAGAAAGAGAGAGAGACACACACACACATCATAAGACTTTAATTTGCGTCACATTTCGCCGCTTTTGGTGCACTAGAAAGAAGCATGTGTATCAGTATAGATCCATTTTCTGGTACCACAGCAGAGGAATCATAGCGAATCAGTTGTATTGGCATGGTTGTCGTTATTTTGGCAGTCCAAGTTATTAAATACATCAGCGTGGGATCAAAGTAAAGTTTGTTTTGTTTAACGAGACCACTAGAGCACATTGATTTATTAATCATCGGCTATTGGATGTCAAGCATTTGGTAATTCTGACAGTCATAGAGAGGAAACCCGCTACATTTTTCCATTAGTAGCAAGGGAACTTTTATATGCACCATCCTACAGACAGCATACCACATATCATGACCTATGAAATAAAAGTCGTGATGTACTGGCTGCCATGAGACGTAGCCTAACGGGATCGACCCTGGACCGACCGCGCACCAGGGGAGCGTTTTACCACTGGGCTACCTCCCGACCCTTGTACATAATAGGACTGTCGTTAGACATGTATTGGATATATGTACCCAAGAGATTATGTTCATCAGTGTAAAGTGTTATACCTGTTCATAATGGAAAGTCAATAAACAAAAAGTATCTAACCAACTACAGACTATTGTGTTGTATTTATTCACTGCAAAAAAGTCAACGTAGAATTTGTGTATAATAATTATAGTGTCGTTTCATCTTATCTTTATGGTATGTGTTATAACAATTAAATAATGTTATGGCATACTTTATACGGACAGAGTATACATACAAAGCTTTACTTATAGAGACCACCCCGAGATTATCCTATACATACAAAGCTTTACTTAAAGAGACTACCCCGAGATTATCCTATACATACAAGGCTTTACTTAAAGAGACTACCCCGAGATTATCCTTAAAATACAAAGCTTTACTTAAAGGCGGCAGTTGTGTTTTATGAAATTAAAAAAGAATGAAATTCGTTTTTAGTAAATGACAAAATTGAATGTTTTGAAATGATAAAAAGTTAAAATTTGTTTTGTTTAATGACACCACTAGATCACGTTGATTTATTAATCATTGGCTATTGGGTTTCAAACATTTGGTTATTTTGTATAGTCTTAGAGAGGAAATCTGCTACATTTTTTCCATTATTAGCAAAGAATATTTTATATGCACCATCCCACAAACAGGAAAGCACATACCACGGCCTTTCATATACCAGTCGTGGTGCACTGGCTGGAATTATAAATAGATTCTATGGGCCACTAACTGGGAACGATTCCAGACCGACCGCGCATTAAGCAAGCGCTGTACTACTGGGTTATGTCCCTCCCCCAATAAAGGTTCAAGCACGCTGTCCTGGACACATCAACTGTATGGCTAAGACTGTTTAATGGTTAGTAAAGGCGGTGACACACAATACGAGTGTCTCGTATAAGAATAATCGACTGACAAGACAAATGTTACGATTTCATTGTGTGGCGTCTCCCTATTGCTTGGAACACACCTACCGACTAACGCCGACTAAACGGTCGCGTCGGCGTTATTCGGTAGGTGTGTGCAGGGCAAAAACGCGACAGACGCGTCTAATCTCCAGTTTTGTCCCGATTAGATTGTCGCGTCGGCTGATGTGTAGGTAGTACTAAACCAAATAACTTCCGGCTGGGTCAAAGTTCGAGGTGCACCCAACTTTTGATACAGAAGTGAACACCACAAGTCCTGTGATTGGTTATAAATGTGAGTGTGTTGGTTGTAAAAAAAAATAGTTTCATCTGGGCTAAAAATGTATGCAATTTTATTTCATCTAGTACCACTGTGTCAAGTAGTCTTGTGCTTGGAACATGTATGGGGTACCTGTAAAACAAAAGTACTCAAATTTTGTGCGGAACTAGGGTAGCCATAGACGCTACCCTTCATCAAAAATGAACAGCTTGACACCCACTTTTTTGTGATTCACTTTAAGGGTGAGGGGTGGTAGTATTTATATCCGTGGCGTTTATGTCGATTGATACGTTGCAGGTAGGAGTTTTAGCCACATATGTTACTATTGTCGTCTATGGGATTTGATTTGGTAGTATACACCCTGTACAGGTGCACATTTCCACACTACTGCCGACACGACAGTCGAGTCGGCGTCAATCGGAAGTTACGCGCCAAGCATAAGACAGAAGCCGGTGTAGTGGCCTTAAATATCCCCAATGAGCTGTTGAAACTCAATCGGTAGACGGTAGACGGTACCAAGAACGCTGATATTTAAACAACTAATGACGAATAACAATATAACTGTTTACAAGAAATTATATAAATTAGTAAACTCTAAAACAACACTGGCCTATATATGAATTATTTAAAATGACTATTACTACCCAAGTATACATCTCTCTCTCTCTCTCTCTCTCTCTCTCTCTCTCTCTCTCTCTCTCTCTCTCTCTCTCTCTCTCTCTCTCTCTCTCTCTCTCTCTCTCGCTGTATGTATGTGTCTGTGTGTGTCGCGCGCGTGTCTGTGTGTGTGCGCGCGTGTGTGTGTGTTTGTATATGTGTGTAAGTGTGTGTATAAGTGTGGGTGTGATCCATATTTATATTACAATGATGTGACATTGCATTATTTTATTGCATTTGTATTATACTACTAGGATTGATCCCCGTCAATGGGCCCATTGGGCTATTTCTCGTTCTAACCAGTGCATCACGACTGGTATATCAAAGGCCGTGGTACGTGCTATCCTGTGTGTGGGATAGTGCATATAGAAGATCCCTTGCTACTAATGGAAAAATGTATTGGGTTTCCTCTGTATGACCGTGTGAAAATTACCAAATATTTGACATCCAATAGCCGATGATTAATAAATGAATGTGCTCTAGTGGAGTGACCGTTAAACAAAACAAACAAACAAACAAACTTGTGTTATACTAGTGTCTCTTGTTAGCCCTATCTTGTCCCTACAGCTTATGTATCATGTTCCTCTTACAACTTGGCAGAACGGCCTGAGTGTAATAAAGTTCTGTTCTCTCCAAAAATTAATAATAAAACAAAAATTCGATTATAGATAATTAATTAACCAATAAAGCCATAGTACGTTTCGTCCAACCCCCCTTTTTGTCCTGGGACCGCAGTACTTAATTGGATATAGGCACGTCAAATACTTTTAGTAAAAGAAAGAAAGAAATGTTGTATTTAACGACGCACTCAACACATTTTATTTACGGTTATATGGCGTCAGACACATGGTTACGGACCACACATATTTTGAGAGGAAACCCGCTTTCGCCACTACATGGGCTACTCTTTCCGATTAGCAGCAAGGGATCTTTTATTTGCGCTTCCCACAGGCAGGATAGCACAGACCATGGACTTTGTTGAACCAGTTATGGATCACTGGTCGGTGCAAGTGGTTTACACCTACCCATTGAGCCTTGCGGAGCACTCACTCAGGGTTTGGAGTCGATATCTGGATTAAAAATCCCATGCCTTGACTGGGATCCGAACCCAGTACCTACCAGCCTGTAGACCAATGGCCTAACCACGACGCCACGGTATACTTTTAGTAAGTAAGATGAATGATGATACCGCATTATGTCCTTTCCGTACTGGACCGCTTGACAGGGCCGTACTCAACGCTTTCTGTCAGTATCATCAGAGCCCGGGTACACGGAACATGCAGTGACTGCCGGGTAATCATCCTCAATTTGGGGTTCATACACTCGGAATAGATACCCATAATGGCACCCATGAAGTGGGTGTTTGTGGCCTTACACCTTCCCGTTAAAGGGACATTCCCGAGTTTGCTACATTGTAAGATGCTTCCGACTAATAAAATATTTCTACGACCAAATTTACATATTAAATATATTTTCTTGTTTAGAATATCAGTGTCTGTATATTCAATGTGTTTCTGGTCGTCTCCATATTTGCAAGAAGCCCAAACTGGATTTTGTCTTCACATAATTTCGTACGTATGAAAATAAATATTTTAGGAAATAAAATCAAATTTAACCTAATACAAATAGTAGGACAATCAGAAACACGTTTAATATACAGCCACTAATATGTTGTGCAGGGAAATATATTTGCTATGTAATTACAGTCGTTAAAAAGTATCTGTTAGTCAATAACATCTTTAAAAATTACAGTAAACTCAGGAATGTCCCTTTAATGCTAGTGCTAAACTCCTCTAGGTTGGAAAGAAAAAATGCTCGTCGCCTCATGAGTAATACAAACCCAGTAACCTACCAGCCACAAGTCCGATGACATAGCCACTAAAGATATAAATATAAAAATATCAGAATATTTAGAAGAAGTCATTTTGTGGTAGAACTACAAAACATTTACTGGACTATTATTGATTTTTCGGTGGTACTGTAAAGTTTAAAATTAGTTTAAGAGAGCTGAATAATTAAACAATTCTGGCCTTGTCACCACTGGCAGAAAAGTGACAGCGATCTTGGATTTAGATGTTTAATATGAATACTGGTGGGGTGGGGGGGGGGGGGGGGGGTATTCATCTAGACTCCTGGACAAAATTTAAATTTAAAAGACTCCAGGGGAGCCTCGCACAGAATTTTATGCTTGTGTCCGCCAGGTAGTGGTAATCTTAAATAACATCGCTAAAAGCGAAATACACCGAGTAAATTCACTGACGGTGATATCGCCAAGCGGTGTTTATCACGGGGCTAAGGGTAACAAGCACATAAATGAGAAGGGTCGGATCTAGAGATTAAGAAAGAGGGTGGCGTACTACAAAGTATTTTGTTTATTTTGCTTGTTTTGTTTATTGTGTGTTTGTTTTTATTGTTGTTGTTTTGTGATCGTTTTTGCTGGGTTATTTTGGATTGTGGCTTACAGCTTTTCTTCTTCTTTTTTTTGTTGTTGGTTTTTTTTTTTTTTGGGGGGGAGTGGTTCGTTGATTTTTGTTGTAGTTGTTGTTTGTATCAGATGTCGTGTGTAGTAGTTGTTGTGTGTAGTAGATGTTGTTTGTAGTAGTTGTTGTTTGTAGTAGTTGTTGTTTGCTTGAAGTGGAGTCAGACTGAATGGAAGTGGAGTCAGATTGAAAGGAAGTGGAATGAGTGAATGTATATGAGACTTAAGATTACTGTCTCTGCCAAGGACACTGGTACATGAGACTTAAGACTACTGTCTCTGCCAAGGACACTGGTACATGAGACTTAAGACTCCTGTCTCTGTCCAGGACACGGGTACATGAGACTTAAGACTACTGTCTCTGTCCAGGACACGGGTACATGAGACTTAAGACTACTGCCTCTGTCCAGGACACGGGTACATGAGACTTAAGACTACTGTCTCTGCCAAGGACACTGGTACATGAGACTTAAGACTACTGTCTCTGTCCAGGACACGGGTACATGAGACTTAAGACAACTGCCTCTGTCCAGGACACGGGTACATGAGACTTAAGACTACTGTCTCTGCCAAGGACACGGATACATGAGACTTAAGACTACTGTCTCTGCCAAGGACACTGGTACATGAGACTTAAGACTACTGTCTCTGCCAAGGACACAGGTACATGAGACTTAAGACTCCTGTCTCTGTCCAGGAAACTGGTACATGAGACTTAAGACTACTGTCTCTGCCAAGGACACTGGTACATGAGACTTAAGACTACTGTCTCTGCCAAGGACACGGGTACATGAGACTTAAGACTACTGTCTCTGCCAAGGACACTGGTACATGAGACTTAAGACTCCTGTCTCTGTCCAGGACACTGGTACATGAGACTTAAGACTACTGTCTCTGCCAAGGACACTGGTACATGAGACTTAAGACTCCTGTCTCTGCCAAGGACACAGGTACATGAGACTTAAGACTACTGTCTCTGCCAAGGACACAGGTACATGAGACTTAAGACTACTGTCTCTGCCAAGGACACTGGTACATGAGACTTAAGACTACTGTCTCTGCCAAGGACACAGGTACATGAGACTTAAGACTACTGTCTCTGTCCAGGACACGGGTACATGAGACTTAAGACTACTGTCTCTGCCAAGGACACTGGTACATGAGACTTAAGACTACTGTCTCTGCCAAGGACACAGGTACATGAGACTTAAGACTACTGTCTCTGTCCAGGACACGGGTACATGAGACTTAAGACTACTGTCTCTGTCCAGGACACGGGTACATGAGACTTAAGACTACTGTCTCTGCCAAGGACACAGGTACATGAGACTTAAGACTACTGTCTCTGCCAAGGACACTGGTACGTGAGACTTAAGACTACTGTCTCTGCCAAGGACACAGGTACATGAGACTTAAGACTACTGTCTCTGTCCAGGACACGGGTACATGAGACTTAAGACTACTGTCTCTGTCCAGGACACGGGTACATGAGACTTCAGACTACTGTCTCTGCCAAGGACACAGGTACATGAGACTTAAGACTACTGTCTCTGCCAAGGACACAGGTACATGAGACTTAAGACTACTGTCTCTGTCCAGGACACGGGTACATGAGACTTAAGATTACTGTCTCTGCCAAGGACACGGATACATGAGACTTAAGACTACTGTCTCTGCCAAGGACACGGGTACATGAGACTTAAGACTACTGTCTCTGCCAAGGACACTGGTACATGAGACTTAAGACTACTGTCTCTGTCCAGGACACGGGTACATGAGACTTAAGACTACTGTCTCTGCCAAGGACACGGATACATGAGACTTAAGACTACTGTCTCTGCCAAGGACACGGATACATGAGACTTAAGACTACTGTCTCTGCCAAGGACACGGATACATGAGACTTAAGACTACTGTCTCTGCCAAGGACACTGGTACATGAGACTTAAGACTACTGTCTCTGCCAAGGACACAGGTACATGAGACTTAAGACTCCTGTCTCTGTCCAGGACACTGGTACATGAGACTTAAGACTACTGTCTCTGCCAAGGACACTGGTACATGAGACTTAAGACTACTGTCTCTGCCAAGGACACGGGTACATGAGACTTAACACTACTGTCTCTGCCAAGGACACTGGTACATGAGACTTAAGACTCCTGTCTCTGTCCAGGACACTGGTACATGAGACTTAAGACTACTGTCTCTGCCAAGGACACTGGTACATGAGACTTAAGACTCCTGTCTCTGCCAAGGACACAGGTACATGAGACTTAAGACTACTGTCTCTGCCAAGGACACAGGTACATGAGACTTAAGACTACTGTCTCTGCCAAGGACACAGGTACATGAGACTTAAGACTACTGTCTCTGCCAAGGACACTGGTACATGAGACTTAAGACTACTGTCTCTGCCAAGGACACGGGTACATGAGACTTAAGACTACTGTCTCTGCCAAGGACACTGGTACATGAGACTTAAGACTACTGTCTCTGCCAAGGACACGGGTACATGAGACTTAAGACTACTGTCTCTGTCCAGGACACGGGTACATGAGACTTAAGACTACTGTCTCTGTCCAGGACACGGGTACATGAGACTTAAGACTACTGTCTCTGCCAAGGACACAGGTACATGAGACTTAAGACTACTGTCTCTGCCAAGGACACTGGTACATGAGACTTAAGACTACTGTCTCTGCCAAGGACACGGGTACATGAGACTTAAGACTACTGTCTCTGTCCAGGACACGGGTACATGAGACTTAAGACTACTGTCTCTGCCAAGGACACGGATACATGAGACTTAAGACTACTGTCTCTGCCAAGGACACAGGTACATGAGACTTAAGACTACTGTCTCTGTCCAGGACACGGGTACATGAGACTTAAGACTACTGTCTCTGTCCAGGACACGGGTACATGAGACTTAAGACTACTGTCTCTGCCAAGGACACAGGTACATGAGACTTAAGACTACTGTCTCTGCCAAGGACACAGGTACATGAGACTTAAGACTACTGTCTCTGTCCAGGACACGGGTACATGAGACTTAAGATTACTGTCTCTGCCAAGGACACGGATACATGAGACTTAAGACTACTGTCTCTGCCAAGGACACGGGTACATGAGACTTAAGACTACTGTCTCTGCCAAGGACACTGGTACATGAGACTTAAGACTACTGTCTCTGTCCAGGACACGGATACATGAGACTTAAGACTACTGTCTCTGCCAAGGACACGGATACATGAGACTTAAGACTACTGTCTCTGTCCAGGACACGGGTACATGAGACTTAAGACTATTGTCTCTGTCCAGGACACGGGTACATGAGACTTAAGACTACTGTCTCTGCCAAGGACACGGGTACATGAGACTTAAGACTACTGTCTCTGTCCAGGACACGGGTACATGAGACTTAAGACTACTGTATCTGTCCAGGACACGGGTACATGAGACTTAAGATTACTGTCTCTGCCAAGGACACAGGTACATGAGACTTAAGATTACTGTCTCTGCCAAGGACACAGGTACATGAGACTTAAGATTACTGTCTCTGCCAAGGACACAGGTACATGAGACTTAAGATTACTGTCTCTGCCAAGGACACAGGTACTTGAGACTTAAGATTACTGTCTCTGCCAAGGACACAGGTACATGAGACTTAAGATTACTGTCTCTGCCAAGGACACAGGTACATGAGACTTACGAATACTGTCTCTGCCAAGGACACGGGTACATGAGACTTAAGACTACTGTCTCTGTCCAGGACACGGGTACATGAGACTTAAGACTACTGTCTCTGTCCAGGACACGGGTACATGAGACTTAAGATTACTGTCTCTGCCAAGGACACAGGTACATGAGACTTAAGATTACTGTCTCTGCCAAGGACACAGGTACATGAGACTTAAGATTACTGTCTCTGCCAAGGACTCAGGTACATGAGACTTAAGATTACTGTCTCTGCCAAGGACACAGGTACATGAGACTTAAGATTACTGTCTCTGCCAAGGACACAGGTACATGAGACTTAAGATTACTGTCTCTGCCAAGGACACAGGTACATGAGACTTAAGATTACTGTCTCTGCCAAGGACGCGGGTACATGAGACTTAAGACTACTGTCTCTGTCCAGGACACGGGTACATGAGACTTAAGACTACTGTCTCTGTCCAGGACACGGGTACATGAGACTTAAGACTACTGTCTCTGCCAAGGACACAGGTACATGAGACTTAAGACTACTGTCTCTGCCAAGGACACGGGTACATGAGACTTAAGACTACTGTCTCTGTCCAGGACACGGGTACATGAGACTTAAGATTACTGTCTCTGCCAAGGACACGGATACATGAGACTTAAGACTACTGTCTCTGCCAAGGACACGGGTACATGAGACTTAAGACTACTGTCTCTGCCAAGGACACTGGTACATGAGTCTTAAGACTACTGTCTCTGTCCAGGACACGGGTACATGAGACTTAAGACTACTGTCTCTGCCAAGGACACGGATACATGAGACTTAAGACTACTGTCTCTGCCAAGGACACGGATACATGAGACTTAAGACTACTGTCTCTGCCAAGGACACGGATACATGAGACTTAAGACTACTGTCTCTGCCAAGGACACTGGTACATGAGACTTAAGACTACTGTCTCTGCCAAGGACACAGGTACATGAGACTTAAGACTCCTGTCTCTGTCCAGGACACTGGTACATGAGACTTAAGACTACTGTCTCTGCCAAGGACACTGGTACATGAGACTTAAGACTACTGTCTCTGCCAAGGACACGGGTACATGAGACTTAACACTACTGTCTCTGCCAAGGACACTGGTACATGAGACTTAAGACTCCTGTCTCTGTCCAGGACACTGGTACATGAGACTTAAGACTACTGTCTCTGCCAAGGACACTGGTACATGAGACTTAAGACTCCTGTCTCTGCCAAGGACACAGGTACATGAGACTTAAGACTACTGTCTCTGCCAAGGACACAGGTACATGAGACTTAAGACTACTGTCTCTGCCAAGGACACTGGTACATGAGACTTAAGACTACTGTCTCTGCCAAGGACACGGGTACATGAGACTTAAGACTACTGTCTCTGTCCAGGACACGGGTACATGAGACTTAAGACTACTGTCTCTGCCAAGGACACTGGTACATGAGACTTAAGACTACTGTCTCTGCCAAGGACACGGGTACATGAGACTTAAGACTACTGTCTCTGTCCAGGACACGGGTACATGAGACTTAAGACTACTGTCTCTGCCAAGGACACAGGTACATGAGACTTAAGACTACTGTCTCTGCCAAGGACACTGGTACATGAGACTTAAGACTACTGTCTCTGCCAAGGACACAGGTACATGAGACTTAAGACTACTGTCTCTGTCCAGGACACGGGTACATGAGACTTAAGACTACTGTCTCTGCCAAGGACACGGATACATGAGACTTAAGACTACTGTCTCTGCCAAGGACACAGGTACATGACACTTAAGACTACTGTCTCTGTCCAGGACACGGGTACATGAGACTTAAGACTACTGTCTCTGTCCAGGACACGGGTACATGAGACTTAAGACTACTGTCTCTGCCAAGGACACAGGTACATGAGACTTAAGACTACTGTCTCTGCCAAGGACACAGGTACATGAGACTTAAGACTACTGTCTCTGTCCAGGACACGGGTACATGAGACTTAAGATTACTGTCTCTGCCAAGGACACGGATACATGAGACTTAAGACTACTGTCTCTGCCAAGGACACGGGTACATGAGACTTAAGACTACTGTCTCTGCCAAGGACACTGGTACATGAGACTTAAGACTACTGTCTCTGTCCAGGACACGGATACATGAGACTTAAGACTACTGTCTCTGCCAAGGACACGGATACATGAGACTTAAGACTACTGTCTCTGTCCAGGACACTGGTACATGAGACTTAAGACTATTGTCTCTGTCCAGGACACGGGTACATGAGACTTAAGACTACTGTCTCTGCCAAGGACACAGGTACATGAGACTTAAGACTACTGTCTCTGTCCAGGACACGGGTACATGAGACTTAAGACTACTGTCTCTGTCCAGGACACGGGTACATGAGACTTAAGATTACTGTCTCTGCCAAGGACACAGGTACATGAGACTTAAGATTACTGTCTCTGCCAAGGACACAGGTACATGAGACTTAAGATTACTGTCTCTGCCAAGGACACAGGTACATGAGACTTAAGATTACTGTCTCTGCCAAGGACACAGGTACATGAGACTTAAGATTACTGTCTCTGCCAAGGACACAGGTACATGAGACTTAAGATTACTGTCTCTGCCAAGGACACAGGTACATGAGACTTAAGATTACTGTCTCTGCCAAGGACACGGGTACATGAGACTTAAGACTACTGTCTCTGTCCAGGACACGGGTACATGAGACTTAAGACTACTGTCTCTGTCCAGGACACGGGTACATGAGACTTAAGATTACTGTCTCTGCCAAGGACACAGGTACATGAGACTTAAGATTACTGTCTCTTCCAAGGACACAGGTACATGAGACTTAAGATTACTGTCTCTGCCAAGGACACAGGTACATGAGACTTAAGATTACTGTCTCTGCCAAGGACACAGGTACATGAGACTTAAGATTACTGTCTCTGCCAAGGACACAGGTACATGAGACTTAAGATTACTGTCTCTGCCAAGGACACAGGTACATGAGACTTAAGACTACTGTCTCTGTCCAGGACACGGGTACATGAGACTTAAGATTACTGTCTCTGTCCAGGACACTGGTACATGAGACTTAAGACTACTGTCTCTGCCAAGGACACGGGTACATGAGACTTAAGATTACTGTCTCTGCCAAGGACACGGATACATGAGACTTAAGACTACTGTCTCTGCCAAGGACACTGGTACATGAGACTTAAGACTCCTGTCTCTGTCCAGGGCACGGGTACATGAGACTTAAGACTACTGTCTCTGTCCAGGACACGGGTACATGAGACTTAAGACTACTGTCTCTGCCAAGGACACTGGTACATGAGACTTAAGACTACTGTCTCTGTCCAGGACACGGGTACATGAGACTTAAGACTACTGCCTCTGTCCAGGACACGGGTACATGAGACTTAAGATTACTGTCTCTGCCAAGGACACGGGTATATGAGACTTAAGACTACTGCCTCTGCCACGGACACAGGTACACGAGACTTAAGACTACTGCCTCTGCCAAGGACACAGGTACACGAGACTTCAGACTACTGTCTCTGCCAAGGACTCTGGGAGGGATCTACATAGCTCAGGCGCATGGGTCGTAGGGTCGAACCTTCTCGGTGGACCCATTTACTCATTGGATTTTTTCCAGTCCCAACTCGTGCCCCACGACTGGTATATCAAAAACCGTGGTATATTCTGTCATATATGAGAAAGTGCATACAAAATACCCATTGCTGTTAATAGAAAATTATAGCGGGTTTAACCAACGACGTATCCCTCCCCTCAATTTGCCGATTCCGAGTAGTGCTTAAAGGAACGAAAAATGCAAATTAAGAAATGTTATTCATCTACTAAAGGTGATCCGCGTTTGCTATGATATTATATTTGTCGAGATGTCTGGCGAAAGCTAGACGCCGTCGAGAATCCATCGAGTCATCAACATATCAGTGAAGGTTCACAAAGAAAACTCACAGGTATGAATATTTTACACTTTTTGTATTATTCATTAATGTTTTATATTTCCAATGGATTTCATTTTTTTTTTTTTAACGACACCACTAGAGGAAGGAAGGAAGGAAAGGGTTTATTTAACGAAGCACTCAACACATTTTATTTACGGTTATATGGCGTCGGACATATGGTTAAGGACCACACAGATATTGAGGGAGGAAACCAGCTGTCGCCACTTCATGGGTTATTCTTTTCGATTAGCAGCAAGGGATCTTTTATATGCACTATCCATAAACAGGATAGCACATACCACGGCCTTTGATGTTCCAGTCGTGGTGCACTGGCTGGAGCGAGAAATAGCCCAGTGGGCCCACTGACGGGGGTCGATCCCAAACCGATCGCGCATCAAGCGAGTTCTTTACCACTGGGCTACGTCTCGCCCCACACCAGTAGAGCACATCGATTTATTAATCATTGGCTATTGGATGTCAAACATTTGGTAAGTTTGACATATATAATCTAAGAGAGGAAATCCGTTACATTTTTCCATTAGTAGTAAGGGATCTTTTATATGCACCATCCCTCAAACAGGAGAGCTCATACCACGGTTTTGGGTATACAAGTGGTGGTGCACTGGCGGAAACGAGAAATAGCCAAATGGGGTCCACCGACACCACTAGGCTACGTCTCTCCCACTTGGACTTAAGAAATAACACTCCGGGAATTCGTTCCCTTTTTTTATCAATTTTTGTAAGTGTGAGTACAGGAAGGCTTAGTAAGATGTTTCTATATGTGATAAAAGTCAACCACTTTGTACCTGCCCTTGCATTGGAGATGAAACAGAGATAAGTTGGTTAACGACACCACTAGATCGCATAAATTAATTAATCATCGGCCATCAGAGGAAACTTGCTACATTTTTTCTTTAGCAGCAAGGGATCTTTTATATGAACTTTCCCACAGGTCAGGTCAGGTCAGGTCAGGTCATAGGATTTCACGTGCACATTCAGAACACGCTGTTGTAGCACACGCCTGTCATAGGCGCAGGTGTAGGCTCCCGCCGGTTCCTCCGCCAGAACAGGAAACAGACACCAAAGCAACCATGGCCTTTTATGTACCAGTCGCGTGGCACTGGTTGGGACGGGGAAAAGTCCAGTTAGGGAATAGGTCCACGGCAGTTAAATTACGCGTCATTTAGTAATCTGTTTTAGAGACCGGACTCGGGATAGGCGTGTTCGAAACCCTACTGGTATATGAGCACGTTAAAATAGGAAAGAAGGAAATGTTTTATTTAACGACGCACTCAACGCATTTTATGTACGGTTATATGGTATGGCTCCTTAACCGGGTCATCACCGTGGAGCAACCAGTCACAAGTCTCAAAAGAGATCTTCAACAAATGTTCGAGACGATATTTATCTGTATCCGGACATCTCTTACACGCATGTGTTTTTCGGTGTGTGTGTGGGGGGGGGGGGGGGGGTGTAATACTTAAAAAAAAAAAAAAACCCACCCAACAGTGTCGTCTCAACAAGTGAACCACGATTGGTGTATCAAAGCTCGTGGTGTTGTCCTCTCAGAATAAAAGTACATATAAAAGATTACTTGCTGCTAATGTGTTGGGTTTCCTCTGACGAATATACGTCAAATGACTGCCATACATCAGCCGATGAATAATTGATCAATGTGATCAAGTGGTCTCGTTAAACAAAATGAACTTTAACTTCAAGTTACAGACAATATTATTCTATTATTATGTAATATCCTACAGGAATCTGCACCTTTCATATTACTTTTTTTTTTTTAAATCGTTCTTTCTTTCAGACATAATCGTTATTAATAATTTGCAGCAATGGAATTTCTCGTGACGTCACTTCCGTATGTAGTTCTACTGTCGACTACAACATGGATATTCCGTGTTTCCCTTACCAATCCTTCAACTCTCTACATTCCATATGCATACGACGGAAGCGAACCTCTGTACCAGTTTGACAAAAACGTCATTGAGCAGATCGCCTACGATCCAAGTGACAAACTTGTATACTCTTTTGGTATGTGGTGAAAAGTAGAAAAATCTCATTGAGGTTTAAGCTTTTTTTTGTTTCATCAGCTCGATACGAACCGCCGTAGTTGTAAATCTTCCACTATGATATATGTATATGTATATGTATATGTATATGTATATGTATATTTGAATACAGTTGTAAATGTTACCGATGCACGCTAAAAATATATAAAGTACATTGAATATAGTTGCAAATCTTCCACTATGATAATATATAAATGTACATATACTGAACAAAATAAGAAACTTCCGCTAACTTTGCTTGAACATAACTTGATGAAAACAAACCGGGGGAATAATTGTTATATATGCGTTTAAAGAGTGTTCCATGATGCATCGTTTGGTGCAAAAATCATGGCCATAGGTTGACAGAAACTGGGAGAAAATTTGACCAAGTGTGGTAGGGGTTAAAAAAAAAAAAAAATTAATAACGGGTATGACCACCTCTTGAATTGACCACTGCAGTGCATCGCAAGCGCATAGAATTGACTAAAGTGTTGATTTCTGCCTGTGGAATATTGTTACATTCCTGAATGAGCTCTTGACGAAGTTCGTTGACGTTAGCGGGTGGGTTGAGACGACGCCTCAGTCGTCTGTCCAGACTATCCCAGACATGCTCGATGGGGTTGAGATCAGGACTTTTAGCGGGCCAGTCATCAATGAAATCAATGTGATTTGTCCTAAGAAAATTTACAGTGTCTCTAGCTGTATGAGAGGTGGCATTATCATGCTGAAAAATCGAGATGTTGGCGTTGTTATGGAACAGAGGAATGACGTGATGAGCGAGAATGTCATCGCGGTAACGTTGAGCATTTAAATTGCCATCAATGACGACTAGTGGTGAACGATAACCATGGGCAATGGCTGCCCAGACCATGACACAACCCCCAACCCCGAAACGATCTCGTTCAAGAACACAGCAGTCAGCATAGCGTTCATTTCTCCTACGGTAGACGCGCAACCTGCCATCACCACGTTGTAAAGAAAATCTGGATTCATCCGAAAAAAGAACGGTATTCCAGCGTTGCCGTATCCAACGAGTGTGTACACGTGCCTAATTAAGACGATTTAGACGATGACGTTGCGTTAAAACGCATCCGACGTAAGGACGTCGTGCATGTAAACCGTTCTCCTACAGACGATTACGAACAGTTTGCCCACTGATTTGGTTATTATGAAGCCCAGGTGTGTTAGCAGCAGTAGCAGTGGCAGTTTGGAATCGATTGCGCAGATGCGTGTTCATGATAGAGCGGTCTTGACCACGCGTTGTAACACGCGGGCGTCCACGACGTGGCAAGTCGTTGGTGCTTTCTGTCGTTCGAAATCTTACGCGAAGATTTCGTATCGCTCGACTAGAACTCCCAACATGTCTTGCAACGTCTTCTGTCGACATGCCAGCATCAAGCATGCCAATCGCCCGTTCGCGTAAATTATTGGGTATTCTTGGCATACTAAAAATGCTACAATGTAAAAAACGTAAATGTTCTTACAAATTTTGAAGCGTTTTCGTTCACTTGACAACAATGTCAGTAAGACAAATAAAACAAATTGACCGAATACTACACGGGACATGTCGAACCATGCATGCACGTACAAATTGAATTTCACGTTGTCGACGATTAACAGTGCAAAAATAATCGATAAAATTCATGAATCTTGATAATACAGCTCACGGCTAATACTACCTATATAATTTCATTACACAATGAATTCTTTAACACAACAAATACTATATGTACAAATCGGAAGTTTCTTTTTTTGTTCAGTATATATAACCGTTTGAGGGGAGCTCTCTTTGTCGCTTCTTATCACTTTCCCGAGACAAGGAGAGTATGTTTAGCTCCCCTTTACCATATTCATTTATATCGTATCAATTTCAGTGTCTGCGCTTAACTTTTTTTTGAGCTGGCATCCGGACAAGTGGTGACAGCACTTTCACTTGCCCGGGTGTATTTTCACTTGCCCAAATAATACTTTTATTTATTTATTTATTAATTATTGATTTAAAAATATTTTAAAAATCGGTCGCCAGGCGGGCAACCTTACTGTGGGTTTTCAGTCGCCCGTCGTCGTTTTTAGTAGCCAGGGGCGATCGGGCGACCATTAAGTTCGAACCCTGACAATATCTTAACTGGCTCCCCATAATCACGATTTCTTCTACGACGAGGTCTGTCGTTCTGATCTATATTACTGTTTTAAAAGTAAATTGTGTTTGTTTTCTTTAATGACACCACTAGAGCACATTGATTTATTAAAAATCGGCTATCGGATGTCAAACATTTGGTAATTTTGCATATAGTCTTAGAGAGGAAACCCGCTACATTTTTTCACTAGTAGCAAGGGATATTTTATATGCACCATCCCACAGTCAGATTAACACATACCACGGCATTTGATATGCCAGTCGTGGTGCACTGACTAGAGCGAGAAATAGCCCAATGGGCCCACCAATGAGGATCGATCCTAAACCGACAGCGCATTAAGCGAGCGCTCTACAGCTGTTTTAATTTCTACTTTAAGGTGGATCCTCGGTGAACGTTATTGACATATGGGAGCCGGAGAATATGATCATTCTTCATCACTTCACGCTGGACAATGTGGATCTGACAGACGTAGAGACGTGTGGACGACATGTCCTCATTTCTTACCAAAATCTCACTGACAGGGAGTCTGGGCACGTGCTTGTGTATGAAAAATATAATAAAGCAGAAAACAAAATGAATTTAATACACGACATTACAGGTATGTCGGTGGGGTTTGTCTGTGTGTTCGTGTTACGGATGTTTAAATGCATGCGTATGTATGTGTGTGTAATGTTTGATTGAAAACCTATTTTATTGTACAAAGGGCAAAAGAATCGGGCACAAGTTTGACAACTTACGAGGCCCTCTTCTATATACATACAATATACAATGCGACTATATAACATAACTGTATATTTGACAACTTACGAGGCCCTCTTCTATATACATACAATATACAATGCGACTATATAACATAACTGTATATTTAGAATACATTTAAACAGTCAAAGATAACCAGAGGAAGGAAATATGGTAAAAACAAAAGAATATGAGAAAAAAAGAAAGGAAAGAAATATTGATGCTAGAGATTACACAAATAATACTTCACATGCAGTCAAACTCGTTATCACACTTACAAATACTCCACATCGTAATTTAAATTATACGTTATTAATCAAAACAATGAGTTTGTTTGATAAATACATGTATTTGAACACAAGTAAATATTTCTTTATTAGCATCGTTTAATGTGTTTTGACCATATATCAGTAATTATAAATGTATTGGTTGCGAGTGCTGTAACGAATTTTATAGAACCTGTCTCTGCTGTTTATATATTTTTACATTAAAAGAAAAAATGGACATTGTTTTCTAACAATTGTGTGTGTGTGTGTGTGTCTCTCTCTCTCTCTCTCTCTCTCTCTCTCTCTCTCTCTCTCTCTCTCTCCTCTCTCTCTCTCTCTCTCTGTGTGTGTGTGTGTGTGTGTGTGCGTGCGTGCGTGTGTGTGTGTGTGTGTGTGTTGTAATCATTACATTTTTTCTGTTGCTTCCAGTGGGTTCCTTGCCGGACATGCTCCTCGCCACACATGACTGCCGCCGTATTGTAGTTGCCTTAGAAGGAGAAGCCTATGTATCCGGAGGAGCCGTGATCGACCCTCCTGGAGGAGTCGGTATAATCTCCTTCCCAGGTGGATTTGGGAAAGGCGAATACTTCCACTACACTGAACTGGATTTCTCAATGTTCAATAACAGGTGTGAAGTTGTAATTCAGTTTATCGCGAAATTATATACCTGCCATGTGGCTAAAAATAGAATCTCGTATAATAATTATGTCTGCATATAAATGAATGAATGGACAAAATTTAAGTAAATTAATTTGCAACCGACCAGCCCACTGGTAAAATGGAGGGCCATGTTAGATGTTAACCACGTGACTTGCCTTAACCAGTGAAATTTACCTTCATAACTTGAATATTTCTTGACCAATAAAATTTGCTCTGACAACGAGAACTGCAATAAAGGAAACTCTTCGTGTATAATATGAAGTCCAACAATTATGTTACCTCTTCAGAGTGGCCGACCTGGAGAAAACGGGAGTACGGTTTGTCTATCGAGAAAATAACAACTTGTTTTCCAACGACGTCGAACCAGAATACGTGACCATCAACAAGGACAGCACGACGGCGTATATAACACTTCAGGTATTCTTCACAGCTTCTGGTACTTTTTATACTCTTCAAAAAAGTAGGGGAACTCTAATAAGAATTTACAATTGCCATAAAATTGTAAGGTATATTAGCTGTGGGGAATGGTTATATGATAATAGTGAATTAATTGGGCAAAAATTACAACCGGTAGTTCAGTATTATAGTAGGTTTTATGACCACCATAGATGTTGAAGGACGATTGGGGTCAGAAGTGAAATTTTAAAGTTGATGTTTTTTATCAGTAAATCGCTAATTCAAACAATAAAAATGACTAAAAACAAAACAATAACAACAGTATGATCAACAGAATGAAAACGATTGACAGAAATAATGTTCCACTGTTATTAATCGACCTTCCTGGAAATGGTTAAAATCGAGAGTGACACTCCACGCACGTGTACGGGGCAACTGCGTGATGCATGTGTAAACTACGGAATGTGTTTCGGTGTGTTGATAAACAGACCTGAACGTTCTTTACAAGGATGTCTGTGGTCTAATAGTTGATATTAATATTTCAGGTTCCCACACAATAATCCATCCCACACATAATCTTTCCATAATTAACTCTAGAATAATCATTTTTAAAAGTTTGTTTCTTAAAGTCTGTTTTGTTAACCACACCACAAGAGCACCTTGATTTATTAATCATCGGCTATCGGGTGTAAAACACTTGGTAATCCCACCGACATGATAGCACATCATACCACGGCCTTTGATATACCAGTCGTGGTGCACTGTTTCACCGACAGGAATAGATCCTAGACCGACCGCGCATCAAGTGAGCGCTTTACCACTGAGCTAATTGTAAAAAGTTTTGCAATGAAGAACAAGAGTCGTTTCCCGAATATCGAATGTGTGTTTTATTATATAGGAAAATAACGCCATTGCGTGGTGGATTTGACACAGATGAAAATAACGGCTATTCATGGATTGGGATTCAAAAACTGGAGAGGTTCATGCCTGGATCCTAGCGACAAAGATGGCGGTAAGATATATTTCGCCATTAGGATGGAAGAATTAATATAATTTGCTGTGATGTTGTTATTGTATACATGCATTGATATATTGTATACTTATACTATTTATTCTTTAATAGTCTCTTGTAAACCTTGTTCTATCTTTTCATGTAAAACATTGATGTTTCCCCATATGCCGCTGCCTAAGTACAAACATGCACTAATTAAAATGTATATTACTATGAAGCAAGCACTAACACTCATATGTATATCTTTATTGATCACATTCAAGGAGAACCTGGTTAATTGTATATAGAGAGGAACTTTACGAAATAAATGGGGCACCCGGCATGTTCGGGATTTGCTTGAAATTAAAAAAAAAAAAAAAAAAAAAAAAATAACAGCCTGGGTGTAATAAAGTTCTGTTCTGTTCTGTCTATTTATTCATTTCAACTTATTTTCGTGCTTATATATCCAATTTATGTCCTTGGCACACACCTCAGCTACATGGGCTGTATGTCCAGGACAGTGGGTTAGTTGTTAATTGGTTAGTGGTTAGTGAGAGAGAAGAGGGTGTAGTGGCCTTACACCTACCCATTGAGCCCTTACGAACTCGCTATGGGTTGGAGCCGGTATGGGGCTGCGAACCCTGTACCTATCAGCCTGTAATCTGATGGCTTAACCACTGCGCCACCGAGGCCGGTATCTGTCTATTGTGTCGTTAGCGCTTTATATTAGGTGATGTTGTTTGTCGGGTCATTGCAATTACTGTTGTTTGGTTTTTACCTCGAACTATGCATAGAGATTCAAACAGCCACACTGGTCTCCAGACTAAGCTGTATAACAAAAGGGCCACTACAATTTTCCAATAGTAAATGTTCCCTGTATTTCGGGCAGTGTACCTTCTGCTCCAGCTTTTGGTGTCTACATATCACATCTTCTAAGAAACCTTAGGGCTTGCTCATTGTCAATCTAATTAAAATTAACTCCACTATTACATGTGGATCTAACAGCAACCCGTTGGAGATCATGTCCAGTTGACCTTTCATTCGACCAATCAAAACCTTACTTGCAAAATCATGCCAGTGATTTAAAAAGAATTTGAAAACATTCGGGATTATGCCGAGGGTATACAAAATGATTCGGGTGAATTACGAAGTATGCCGGAAACTAATTTCAATATAAAATTTTATATAAAATTCGTTTTAAGACGGAAAAAAACCCGTGATGGTATAGCCATAAAATCTGTTTATACTAGTATACAATCCAGAGTTTATTACTGCACTTTTCCCCCTGTTTTTTTTAATGTTGAAATAGACCAACAAGTTCGCCTATTACATAAATAGTCTCGCCCGATATTTTTAGAATTTGTATGCTCCCGAATAACGCTATAAACGGCGAAGTGTAATTGGTCGATATTTGAATTGTTATTTATAGATGAAATGTCACCTGGACATGGGAGTCCACGCAATGCTGTTAGATCTACCAGGGTAGACCCAGTAGAGCTAATTTTAATCAGATTGGCTCATTGTATGCAGATTTCCACACAACGCCATAGCATTCTGGTACAGAAATTGTTCCACTAGGGTTAAGATGTTCAGTGACTCCTGGGTGAATTCAAAACGTTTTGTGGTAGACAGCTGGTGGCTATATCTACTAAATACGATGCATCACTGACCACAATGAAAGCTAACGCTCTTTGGAGACACACTTGCACATTTATTTACTTTTCATCGTTTTAGATGTAGTGGCAGTACTCATGGCGGTGCCACCAGTGGGGCAGGATATGCTCACCTTTCGCGAAAACCTGATGTCATCTCTGTTATGACAGTAATTCATGAGTGCATGTCATCACAGCTGTACTTAATCTAATGAGCTCTGTCCGGTGCTAGTTTTGATTTAGTAAACTAGTCTGTGAGTGGCAGTCCTCTTTGTGGCGGTGCAAGAGAGATTCAATATCCATAGACGATGCACTATATAGAGATTCGTGGAATCATCCACTATTTTGCCAAATACTCAGCATTGTGCTGAGATACGGCCATGATTATGTATTACGATTTTGACTTTCAGACTGTTTGTCGATTTCTAAAATGACAATACTACATAAGTCTATAAACGAAAGCCTGGGATTAATAAAGTATGTATGCCAATTCAGCGATTATTGGAAATCACGATTCTTGAGTTGTACCGTACATCTCTATTTACTCTTCATTCAGTTATTATTTGTGGAGGGGATACCCTCAGTGATAGATAGCCCCTCCCTCCTCTGTCTCTCTCTCTCTCTCTCTCTCTCTCTCTCTCTCTCTCTCTCTCTCTCTCTCTCTCTCTCTCTCTCTCTCTCTCTCTCTCTCTCTGCCTCTCTCTCTGCCTCTGTCTATTGCTCTCTTTCTCTCGCCCCTCTCCCCCCCCCCCCCGCTCGTCTCTCTCTCTCTCTCTCTCTCTCTCTCTCTCTCTCTCTCTCTCTCTCTCTCTCTCTCTCTCTCTCTCTCTCTCTCTCTCTCTCTCTCTGGGAGGGGGAGGCTTGTTGGTGCCTTTTTTATATTGTTGTTCTCGATCTTGTCCAAATGTCAAAATAACAGTACTTTAAGACACGGAATAACCGTAGTTTATAATGTGATAAGTTGTCATTAAACAATCATTTCCTCTACTAACCTTTCAGTCATTTTTCCATAATTGTGATACTCACATGAATATAAAAAAAGTCCAAACACAATTAGTGTTTGGACACTGCTTCATTTGACTGCATTAAAAAAGAAGAACGCATACAAAATTGATTACCACTTACGTTCACGTTTAATAGGAATCAAGTTGGCTCCCTGGCCCATATTTGGGATGTATTTACCAGACGCCATTAACCTGTCACGTGGAAAGGCGTGGACTATCTTGTGACAGCCAATGAGGGTGATTCTAAGGACTATGACGATGTCTGGACAGAAGAGAGAAGAGGTCACGATTTCACAGGTTAATAAAGTAAACTTTGTTTTGTTTAACGATACCATCAGAGCACATCAATTAATTAATCATCGGCTGTTGGTTGCAGGGGTGTAGCGTGATCTGGACCTGGGGGGTCCGAATATGAACCAAGTGGACCCTTTTTCTGTTTTGTTTTTGCACCATCAGAAATTCCATATGTATAAACCTGTATGTTTAGTCGTCCCCCCCCCCCCCCCCCAGCCTACGCCCCTAGGATGTCAAATATTTGGCAATTCTGACACGTAATCATCAGAGGAAACCCGCTACATTGTTCCTTATGGAGCAAGGGATCTTTTATATGCACTTCCCCACAGACAGGATAGCACATATCACGACCTTTGACCAGTTGTGTTGCACTGTTTGTAACGGGAAAAATAATCAATTGAATGGATCCACTGAGATGGTTCGATCCTGCGACGCAAGCATCCCAAGTAAGCACTCAACCGACTGAGCTAAACCACGACCGACAACAGGTTAGAGAAGGAGATCAGAATTTACTTTAGTTTACGTCCACAAGTTCTCATATTTAACACAAGCGGAAGAACGCCATTGTCATTTTAAAGATACTTGCAATCCAAACAAAAATAACAACTGAGGATAATCTTCATTTTAGTTTACTCACCAGTAAATCGCCAAAACAATATAAAACTTTAACAGTGTATACTAGAAGTGTGTAACATACATTAGAATACTCTATACCGTATATCTGCACAAGAGTGATTCCAAGACACATTATGTATTCGTTTTTACTTATTTTCGTGTTTATGTCCAATTCGTGTCCAGGATCGATCCCCGTCGTCGGACCCATTGGGCTATTTCTCGTTCCAGCCAGTCCTCCACAACTGTTGTAACAAAGGCCGTGGTATGCACTATCATGTCTGTGGGATGGTGCATATATATATATATATATATATATATATATATATATATATATATATATATATATATATATATATCCCTTGCTGCTAATCGAAAAGACTAGCCCATGAAGTGACGAATGTGGGTTTCCTTTGTCAATATCTGTGTGGTCCTTAAACCATATGTCTGACGCCACATAACCGTAAATAAAATGTGTTGAGTGCGTCGTTAAATAAAACATTGCCTTCACTACCGGGTGCTTTCCCTACAGAGGACCGATCATGACCACGATATATGGTACCAGTTCCGTCTGTATGAGGACTGCCACCTTGTAACGTCGAACACATTTTTAAGGCTTTAGTACACACAAATGTGCATATATAATATTTCAAGCAAGGACTTGAAAGTAATTTTAAAAGTTTTGTTTAATGACACCACTAGAGCACATTGATTGATTAATCATCGGTTGTTGGATGTCAAGCATGTCGTAATTATGACTCGTTGTCATCAGAGGAAACCCGCTACATTTTGTTTTTCTATTAGCAGCAAGTGATCTTTTATATGCACTTTCACACAGAAAGGAAAGCACATACCACTGCCTTTAGCCAGTTGTGGTGCATGGTTTGGAACGTGAAAATACCCAATCACTTGAACTGATCCACCGAGGTGACTCGATCCTGCGATGCAAGCAGCTCAAGCGAGCTCTCAACAGACGGAGCTAAATCCCGCCCCTGACAGTATTTTACACATATATTACTCAAACCTTTTTTTATATATGCAGATTGTAAAATGTATCAGAATACCTGAAACTGCTGAGATGAAACATAGCTAGTGGTTCGTGTATACCAGTTTTTATATTTCATATAAAATGTAAAATTTTACGCTAGTATCAGACTACCAACTGTCACGACGCAATTGGTCAACTCGATGGCTGCGTTGTAATTTCCCAAACTCCCGATTACCGATGGGTGCGCTCTGATTAATAACTAAAAAGTCGTAGGAGTCGTATACGACGAGAATCGAGCTGTAAGATCACTCAGACTGGCATCTTGAAAGTCGTAGAGACGTCATGA
Organism: Gigantopelta aegis; assembly: GCF_016097555.1. Classification (NCBI taxonomy): domain Eukaryota; kingdom Metazoa; phylum Mollusca; class Gastropoda; order Neomphalida; family Peltospiridae; genus Gigantopelta; species Gigantopelta aegis. Next base: position 50,735,699 of record NC_054712.1, on the reverse strand, counting down.
CAGAAACTTAGCTTTATGTCACAAAGGATTTGGGCAATTCGTCGATTTCTCGACTTCTACGAAAGTCCAGTCGCTAGTCTGAGTACTCATCCAACTCGATTATCGTCGTATACAACTTCTACGACCGATTAGTTGTTAATCTGAGCGCATCCGTCGAGAGACAAATGAGTATAGGAATATTATTTTTACTGCTTCTTCATTGCATGGGTTGTCAATGGAGGACACATTTTTTTTTCCAGACTGAACACCTCTGTATTAATTTCATTTTTCAGATGCAATGCTTTCTCCAGCAGTTGATTGCTGTCTTAGATCAGCCCTGAAGAATGACTCCCAGCTGGGTGAGTTAACACTGTTATAATATATATATACACACTAGCTACCGGACGCGAGTTAACACTGTTATAATATATATACACACTAGCTACCGGGCGCGAGTTAACACTGTTATAATATATATACACACTAGCGCGCGAGTTAACACTGTTATAATATATATACACACTAGCTACCGGGCGCGAGTTAACACTGTTATAATATATATATACACACTAGCTACCGGGCGCGAGTTAACACTGTTATAATATATATACACACTAGCTACCGGGCGCGAGTTAACACTGTTATAATATATATACACACTAGCTACCGGGCGCGAGTTAACACTGTTATAATATATATACACACTAGCTACCGGGCGCGAGTTAACACTGTTATAATATATATACACACTAGCTACCGGGCGCGAGTTAACGCGAGTTAACACTGTTATAATATATATACACACTAGCTACCGGGCGCGAGTTAACACTGTTATAATATATATACACACTAGCTACCGGGCGCGAGTTAACACTGTTATAATATATATACACACTAGCTACCGGGCGCGAGTTAACACTGTTATAATATATATACACACTAGCTACCGGGCGCGAGTTAACACTGTTATAATATATATATACACACTAGCTACCGGACACTGTTATAATATATATACGCTACCGTTAACACTGTTATAATATATATACACACTAGCTACCGGGCGCGAGTTAACACTGTTATAATATATATAGCTATACACACTAGCTACCGGGCGCGAGTTAACACTGTTATAATATACTGTTATAATATATATATACACACTAGCTACCGGGCGCGAGTTAACACTGTTATAATATATATACACACTAGCTACCGGGCGCGAGTTAACACTGTTATAATATATATACACACTAGCTACCGGGCGCGAGTTAACACTGTTATAATATATATACACACTAGCTACCGGGCGCGAGTTAACACTGTTATAATATATATACACACTAGCTACCGGGCGCGAGTTAACACTGTTATAATATATATATACACACTAGCTACCGGGCGCGAGTTAACACTGTTATAATATATATACACACTAGCTACCGGGCGCGAGTTAACACTGTTATAATATATATACACACTAGCTACCGGGCGCGAGTTAACACTGTTATAATATATATACACACTAGCTACCGGGCGCGAGTTAACACTGTTATAATATATATACACACTAGCTACCGGGCGCGAGTTAACACTGTTATAATATATATACACACTAGCTACCGGGCGCGAGTTAACACTGTTATAATATATATACACACTAGCTACCGGGCGCGAGTTAACACTGTTATAATATATATACACACTAGCTACCGGGCGCGAGTTAACGTTAGTTTAACACTGTTATAATATATATACACACTAGCTACCGGGCGCGAGTTAACACTGTTAGCTACCGGGCGCGAGTTAACACTGTTATAATATATATACACACTAGCTACCGGGCGCGAGTTAACACTGTTATAATATATATACACACTAGCTAGGGCGCGAGTTAACACTGTTATAATATATATACACACTAGCTACCGGGCGCGAGTTAACACTGTTATAATATATATACACACTAGCTACCGGGCGCGAGTTAACACTGTTATAATATATATATACACACGCGAGTAGCTAGCTACGGGCGCGAGTTAACACTGTTAATATATATACACACTAGCTACCGGGCGCGAGTTAACACTGTTATAATATATATACACACTAGCTACCGGGCGCGAGTTAACACTGTTATAATATATATACACACTAGCTACCGGGCGCGAGTTAACACTGTTATAATATATATACACACTAGCTACCGGGCGCGAGTTAACACTGTTATAATATATATACACACTAGCTACCGGGCGCGAGTTAACACTGTTATAATATATATACACACTAGCTACCGGGCGCGAGTTAACACTGTTATAATATATATACACACTAGCTACCGGGCGCGAGTTAACACTGTTATAATATATATACACACTAGCTACCGGGCGCGAGTTAACACTGTTATAATATATATACACACTAGCTACCGGGCGCGAGTTAACACTGTTATAATATATATACACACTAGCTACCGGGCGCGAGTTAACACTGTTATAATATATATACACACTAGCTACCGGGCGCGAGTTAACACTGTTATAATATATATACACACTAGCTACCGGGCGCGAGTTAACACTGTTATAATATATATACACACTAGCTACCGGGCGCGAGTTAACACTGTTATAATATATATACACACTAGCTACCGGGCGCGAGTTAACACTGTTAATAATATATATACACACTAGCTACCGGGCGCGAGTTAACACTGTTATAATATATATACACACTAGCTACCGGGCGCGAGTTAACACTGTTATAATATATATACTACACACTAGCTACCGGGCGCGAGTTAACACTGTTATAATATATATACACACTAGCTACCGGGCGCGAGTTAACACTGTTATAATATATATACACACTAGCTACCGGGCGCGAGTTAACACTGTTATAATATATATACACACTAGCTACCGGGCGCGAGTTAACACTGTTATAATATATATACACACTAGCTACCGGGCGCGAGTTAACACTGTTATAATATATATACACACTAGCTACCGGGCGCGAGTTAACACTGTTATAATATATATACACACTAGCTACACACTATAATATATATACACACTAGCTACCGGGCGCGAGTTAACACTGTTATAATATAGTTAACACTAGCTACCGGGCGCGAGTTAACACTGTTATAATATATATATACACACTAGCTACCGGGCGCGAGTTAACACTGTTATAATATATATACACACTAGCTACCGGGCGCGAGTTAACACTGTTATAATATATATATACACTATACCGGGCACACTAGCTACCGGGCGCGAGTTAACACTGTTATAATATATATACACACTAGCTACCGGGCGCGAGTTAACACTGTTATAATATATATATATATACACTAGCTACCGGGCGCGAGTTAACACTGTTATAATATATATATACACACTAGCTACCGGGCGCGAGTTAACACTGTTATAATATATATATACACACTAGCTACCGGGCGCGAGTTAACACTGTTATAATATATATACACACTAGCTACCGGGCGCGAGTTAACACTGTTATAATATATATATATATACACTAGCTACCGGGCGCGAGTTAACACTGTTATAATATATATACACACTAGCTACCGGGCGCGAGTTAACACTGTTATAATATATATACACACTAGCTACCGGGCGCGAGTTAACACTGTTATAATATATATACACACTAGCTACCGGGCGCGAGTTAACACTGTTATAATATACATACACACTAGCTACCGGGCACGAGTTAACACTGTTATAATATATATACACACTAGCTACCGGGCGCGAGTTAACACTGTTATAATATATATATACACTAGCTACCGGGCGCGAGTTAACACTGTTATAATATATATACACACTAGCTACCGGGCGCGAGTTAACACTGTTATAATATATATACACACTAGCTACCGGGCGCGAGTTAACACTGTTATAATATACATACACACTAGCTACCGGGCGCGAGTTAACACTGTTATAATATATATACACACTAGCTATCGGGCGCGAGTTAACATTCCAATAGCCGATGATTAATAAATCAATGTGCTCTATTGGTGTCGTTAAACAAAACAAACTTTAACTTCTTATTTTTTTTAGTCAATAGAGACGAAAGGCGCTTCTATTACTACAAAAAAGGGAGCGTGGAATCAAACGTAACGTTTGTTTTGCTTAACGACACCACTAGAGCTCATTGATTAGTTAATTATCGGTTATTGGATGTCAAACACTTGGTAATTCTGACTTGTAGTCTTCTGAGGAAACCAGTAGCAGCAAGGGATCGTTTATATGCACTTTGCCACAGACAGGATAGTACAAACAACGGCCTTTAATATACCAATCTCGTATACTGGTTGGGATGGCTGGGGGTGGGGGGTGGGGGGCAATCAGAGAATGGGTTCACTGATGAACTACAATCTCTCGTCTTAAGCATATTAGGCGACCAACCTATCGATTGAGCTAGCACATTCCCATAGACATGACAGTACATGCCACGGCCTTTGATTCATCCGTTGCTGGGAACTGGTTGGGAAGGGGGAAAACCGCTGAGTCCATTGGGGCGATCGATTTTGCGATCCATCGCGCCACATCCGATCGTGCTACAACTGAGCAAAGAAAACACAAAGTTTATGTTTGTATGACAGAATAATTCAGATTTGGATCATTGATGATTAGTCATCATCGGCCGCGGTGCTTTATTGGCCGAGCCATCGGAATTAAGGCCGGTAGGTGCTGGGTTCGCATCCCGTTCAACGCTCCCTCCCAGAGCGAGTTTAATCCTTCAATGGAAATGTGTAAAGTCATTGCACCGACTTCTCTTTAACTAACCACTAATACACTGTCCTGGACAGGCATCCTGGATAGCTGCGGTGTGTGTGTGTTTGTGTGTGTGTGTGTGTGTGTGTGTGTGTGTGTGTGTGTGTGTGTGTGTGTGTGTGTGTGTGTATGTGTGTGTGTGTGCAGGACAGCGTGCTTGAACCTAATTGGATAAAAGCACGAAAAATAACTAAATGAAAATGAAATTATTAGTTATCTACACCTCCCATCAATGCTCAACCATTCTCTGTCTGTGTGCAGGTGGCTTTCTGGAAGCGGATCATTTGGCGTGGGAAAACTTGGCATGAGCGTTGCTCGTCGTGTATTTCTGATAATGTCTATATGCATTTTGCAAATGCATTTTTCACTGGTATCGGTAAAAGCTTTTAGGTACCTCACACCTATTGTTTTCACAAAGTCGAAAATGCAAACACTAGCTTATGTAGCAATTAAACCGGAAAAACATTTTTGTTTAACCTTTCTGCCTTAGAGGACAAAACAAATTAACAGGTTCGCCACCTGGAGTTTGAAATCTTTCATTTCATTTCAACTTATTTTCGTGCTTACATCCAATTAAGGTTCACGCACGCTGTCCTGGGCACACACACGTCAGCTATCTGGACTGTCTGTCCAGGACAGTGGGTTAGTTGTTAGTGGTTAGTGAGAGAAAAGGGGGTGTATTAGTCATACACCTACCATTTAAGTCGTTAAAACACGCTCTTGGTGGGAGCCGGTACCGGGCTGCGAACCCTGTACCCACCAACCGTATGTCCGATGGCTTAACCACGACATCACAGAGGCCGGTATGTGAAATATTAACTCTTTACTTCGAGGGTTCCGAAAAGGGAAGCAACTCTCATTACATCTCACCATATAGGAAACATACTACTTGTTATGGCATGCACCTACCCACTACCGAACTTGGTCGGGCTACCAGTGTTCCCTTGCACTGGACTAGCGCGCGCGGTTCATTCTCCCACCCACCCCAAACCCTTTCATGCCCTGGACGGAGGAGTCGGCGTAAGTCGACAACTGCGCCTAAGACAGGAGTGCGCTACAACAGCTTGCTTTGAACGTGCACGTTAAGCCCGATGACCTGACCTGACCTGACCTGTTACGGCCTTCAGTTCTAGAACCTGTTTTTACAACACAATTATGGGAGTTGGACCCTCAAAATCCAATTACCGAAACGTCATATCTGCCCTAATTCCAACAAAATAAAATAAACACAAGGAGTCACTTTTTCTATATTCTTGGTAGAATCACTTTATTATAATATTTACAAACAGGCAGACTGAAATTCACGGATGCTACAGGAACAAACTCAGCTGGGAAGTTTGACGCCCTCTACACATTCGGAGGTCGGAGTTTCTCCATCTTGCGGGCCGACACCATGGAAAGAATTTACGACAGCGGCGACGACATCGAACTGACGATAATGGAACTCAGACCAGAAATATTCAACAGCAAATCTGAGATGTCTAAGACCCCTTTCGAAACCAGGGATTCACGGTCACCGTCAAAGGTGAAGCATTATAGACGGGGTTTTTTCTAACTTGCATCTGTCATCTTAGGAAATGGGGGAGGGACGTAGCCCAGTGTTAAAGTGCTCGCCCCTGGGCTACGTCTCGCCTCTTTGTATATTTCGGATGAGACGTCGTGGGAATATTGGGAACCATGATAGTGCTGGGAGCTATGAGTGTTGGGAAGTCGTGAGACTATGAGAAGCATGGATGATAGTGCTGGGAGCTATGAAAGTGTTGGGAAGTCGTGAGACTATGAGAAGCATGGATGATGGGGCTGGGATCTATGAAAGTGTTGGGAAGTCGTGAGACTATGAGAAGCATGGATTATGGTGCTGGGATCTATGAAAGTGTTGGGAAGTCGTGAGACTATGAGAAGCATGGATGATGGGGCTGGGATCTATGAAAGTGTTGGGAAGTCGTGAGACTATGAGAAGCATGGATGATGGGGCTGGGAGCTATGAAAGTGTTGGGAAGTCGTGAGAATATGAGAAGCATGGATTATGGTGCTGGGAGCTATGAAAGTGTTGGGAAGTCGTGAGAATATGAGAAGCATGGATTATGGTGCTGGGATCTATGAAAGTGTTGGGAAGTCGTGAGACTATGAGAAGCATGGATTATGGTGCTGGGATCTATGAAAGTGTTGGGAAGTCGTGAGACTATGAGAAGCATGGATTATGGTGCTGGGATCTATGAAAGTGTTGGGAAGTCGTGAGACTATGAGAAGCATGGATGATGGGGCTGGGATCTATGAAAGTGTTGGGAAGTCGTGAGAATATGAGAAGCATGGATGATGGGGCTGGGATCTATGAAAGTGTTGGGAAGTTGTGAGAATATGAGAAGCATGGATGATTGGGCTGGGATCTATGAGAGTATTGGGAAGTCGTGAGAATATTGGGAAGCATGGATGTTGGAGCTGGGATCTATGAAAAAGTTGAGAAGTCTTGAGAATATTGGGAAACATAGATGATGGCGCTGGGGGCTATGAGAGTGTTGGGAAGTCGTGAGAATATTGGGAAGCATGGATGATGGTGCTGGGAGCTATGAGAGTGTTGGAAAGTCTTTAGAATATTGGGAAGCTTGTATGGTGGTGCTGGGAGCTATGAGAGTGTTGGAAAGTTTTTAGAATATTGGGCAGCATGGATGATGCTGCTGGGAGATATTGGGAAGCATGGATGATGCTGCTGGGAGATATTGGGAAGCATGGATGATGCTGCTGGGAGATCTTGGGAAGCATGGATGATGGTGCTGGGAGATATTGGGAAGCATGTATGATGGTGCTGGGAGCTATGAGAGTGTTGAAAAGTCGTGAGAATATTGGGAAGCATGGATAATAGCGCTGGGAGTTATGAGAGTGTTGGAAAGCATGCATGATGGTGCTGGGAGCTATGAGAGTGTTGGAAAGTCTTTAGAATATTGGGCAGCATGGATGATGGTGCTGGGAGATATTGGGAAGCATGGATGATGGCGCTGATAGCTATGAGAGTGTTGGAAAGTTGTGACAATATTAGGAAGTACGGATGACGGAGTTTTGTTTGTGTGTGTGGGGGGGGGGGGGGGGGGGGGATTTGGGGGTGTTACACTGTGTTTTAATTGTATATGTGACGGTACATGCTCTTAATTTTGTTTTCGCCTGTGGCGATATTAATTGTTTTAGAGGGCCGTGTGCAGTTCCAATATGCACTTAAGCCCAGTGGGGCACTTTGTTACGTAATACCTCCGCGCGACCGTGGTCGAGCTGTGCCTAATACACACCCAGCCGAGGTGCGGAGGCCATATGGCCAGTAGTTACGTAATACCTCTGCGAGTGCGGTTTTTACGACCGTGTTTTTGGCGACTAGGCGTCAGCAAGTCTGGCCATCTAAGGAAAATTGTCGTCTTGGTCGCTGTGGAAATATCACTTGTAGGTATTCGGTGCCGCGATGTACCCCCAGGCGATACTGGGATTTTATAATAAATAGCTAGGGTTTTAGAGATATCAGGGAGAAACATATTGGAAGGTTTCAAGGGAGCGCGTGCGTTTGGACTTGGTAATTATATATTTTCTGCTGTGTGGTATAACCTTGATGTGATTGATGTGACTTTAAATATTTTAATACTGTATTATACCAATATTATTTAGACGGTGCTGCCGGTAATCTGACGCAGTAAACTGTAGGCTCACTGTTCTAATATATATAAGGCTTATCCAGTCATCCTAGAGGACCCAGGTAATCTGTAGGTTATTGTCTTTATTGTGATAGGTACCAGTATTAATTCTGTGTTACAAGGTTACTGAATGAGTAGTTAAGGGTTAATTAAAAATTAACCAGTTAGGAATAGAGTTGTAATTCCTTTATTAATTAAGTTCCCGTGGAAGCGTTTCTCAATTATCACACGTGTGGGCGTTGTGTCACGGTGAAGTGATTAGCATATTGTGTAAACTAGACACCTAGAGATTAACTAATTAAATGATCAGTTCTGGGTTGTTATTATTGTTGTTATTAATTAACTACTGCGGCAGCACATTTGTCAGCGTAGGTTAATACAGATTCCAAAGTGTATTGTGTTTTGTTGTGTTTTCTAGTGAACTAAACGTGCTATAATAATATATACTTTATATAAGATCGTATCTCTGATCATACCTAGACGAGCCACACGCGGGTATAACTGCCCGTTACAGAGATATCTAATAGATATACAGTTAGGAGAGATATTTGGATAATCGTGTTTCATTCAGTTACGGGTATTGTAGGATCCCCGTGACAGTATACTAATGTTGATCATCAGTTCATTATATTTGTACACGCAATAGCCGATATGGTGTGGTACTGAGGTGTCGTTAAACATTAATTTATTTATGCTGATGTCATAACAACTCAACTATGACATAACAATATTTTTAGGGACCAGAACCTGAATCGGTGACGTATGGAGTGGTAGATGATCATCTACTTCTGTTCATCGGCAGCGAGCGACCTGGATTTATATCAGTCTACTCAGTTGCAGACGACATCACCAAGCCTCGCTTTGAGTTTCTCTATGACGGCATCAGTGACGTTGACATGACGTTTCAACAACTGTACGACCAGAGGAAGTTGAATGCGTTAGATCCTGAAGACATAAGGTAATAACTCTAACAATTAACCGAATTGTCCCGTAGCGAAAAGGTCAAAGCAATCGCACATGAAGCCCAGCTTAGCGTGCATGAACCATGAGCCATGCTTTGGATGTAACTTAGAAATAAATTAAAATGAAGGTCTAATTGTTTATGTTAAAACTGTAATAAAACCCATTTTATGCATTAACATTTGGCGACCCAGTTGATTGAACAAATTAACTGGCTCCCCCAATTTTAGTGCAGTGAAAACAGTGTATACATGTTAACTATATGAACAGTTAAAGTGACAGATCCTAGTTTTTAAACACTAAGATGTATTTTGCACTATTAAAGCCGTGTTTGTGATAATTTAAATTGTAAGTACTCACTGTATGGTTAGCCGGTTACTGCGGGAGTGAACTTTGGACGTTTTTTGGTACGGCGTTTCCCCGAGTTTTGATACACTCTCCAGATGATATCCAGGGAATATTTATCGCATATATAAAGTAATTTTCATATTTCATTATTGAAAACCTCTCAGATATTAAATTTAATTTACACTACATATATCTGAATGTTTGATTTTATGCAAAATAGTGTGTAAGTGTCATTCAATATTGCATGTTAAAATAGATAAAATAGATCAATCAAAGTATTACTACCCTACCCAATTTGTGTGTTGCAGAAATACAAAAATGTATTTATATTATATGCTGGCATTTATTGTTAATACATTGCCTTAAAATGTCATAAAATGCATGTGTGTCTGTTCTTGATTTAGACAGAAATGTTACAGCATTTGGACGATTTACAATTATAGGTTACGGCATTTTACACCAATAGTTACGGCGTTTTGACTTGTCTGAAATTGAAAAAAAAAAACTGTTGTTTGAAACAAAATCGTACGTTATCTTCAATAAGACAAACACATATACGCACGCATTAGGCCCGTAGGAACCAACAGACTCCCACTTGAAGAAAATGCATGTTGTTTTTCTACTCTATATAAAATAAAGATAACAATGTGACTTTTGTTCATGTATATATGTATGTAGTTATGTATGTAAGGTGTATGCATGCACGCTAACCTCTATCTAAATTATTACAGATTTATTGACGGACCATCAAGTCCAACAGGAAAGCCCATTTTGCTGATTACAGGAGCGAAAAGCGGCTCTTTTACCATAGTAAACGTGGATGTGTCTGGTAGGTTCACACATTCAGTCTTTATTGCAGGACTAGGAATCGACAAGCAACCAGAAATATATATATATAGATGTACCTGATATGCACCAATACCATTGTCCAAAGTCGTAGTGTTCTCAAAACAAACCAGATTTTAACGTTTAAAACATTTAGAGCAATTTCACTTATTTATTTTCAAATTATAGTTATAATGACATCTGTTATGTGTATGATACATGATATAACACACACACACACACACACACACACACACACACACACACACACACACACGTGATGAAGATAATAATAATAATAATAATAATAATAATAATAATAATAATAATAAATACGAAACAATATACTCCAATTTTTGGATAGAGTGACTAGCTCTGCTTGTTAGATAGCGATATAGTACTATCATAAAAATTTACTATTTCACACTCAAATGCGGGGTGCCATTCCATTCTTTCTGGTTACATATATTCCCCAGAAATTAATTAAGGACCAGTCCTGAAAATACAAAATAAAATATAAAATTGCATACCCCACCTGCCACCATTTACAAACACAATATTGCATAAAAAGCTAGTATTATAATGTATTACGGCCATACTGCCTATATTCGGTAAACCACAAAATTGCACTATTGTGTTTATGCGTAACATTTATTTCTTACACACATACTCCTAGGTAAAGACCAGGTCGCCAATGTCATACATCCAATGAAAAAACAGCACGATCGAAATCGATTACACTGAGACGTATAGTTAACCTGACAATCATTTGTCTGTGCCGCGTAAGTGCAAGGACTGTAAAAAAAACTTTTAGTCGAAATACCTGTTTTTTGAGGATATGTAAGAAACAGAATTCGTGTTCGTTAAATACCATTTATCTTACAACTCGTTGTTTAAAAACCTATCAAACTCGCTTTCGCATTCAGATTCATTTTAAACAACTCGTGAGACAACTGGTATCTAACGGCCACTCGTGTATTATTCTCTATATGTATTAAAATGATTGCCTTCCATCTAAATAACAGGCTGAAGTTTAATCATGAATCATGTGAAAATGCTTACCCATTTCTATCATTTTATTTCAACTTATTTTCGAGTTTATATTCAATTACGGTTCAAGCATCCTGTCCTGTGAGACCGGCCTCGGTGGCGTCGTGGCAGGCCATCGGTCTACAGGTTGGTAGGTACTGGGTTCGGATCCCAGTCGAGGCATGGGATTTTTAATCCAGATACCGACTCCAAACCCTGAGTGAGTGCTCCGCAAGGCTCAATGGGTAGGTGTAAACCACTTGCACCGACCAGTGATCCATAACTGGTTCAACAAAGGCCATGGTTTGTGCTATCCTGCCTGTGGGAAGAGCAAATAAAAGATCCCTTGCTGCCAATCGGAAGAGTAGCCCATGTAGTGGCGACAGCGGGTTTCCTCTCAAAATCTGTGTGGTCCTGAACCATATATCTGACGCCATATAACCGTAAATAAAATGTGTTGAGTGCGTCGTTAAATAAAACACTTCTTTCTTTCCTGTCCTGTGCACACATCTCAGCTATCTGGGCTGTCTGTCCAGGATAGTGGGTTAGTTGTTAGTGGTTTGTGGTTAGTGATAGAAACGAGTGTGTAATGGTCTTACACCTATCCATTGAGTCGTTAAAACTCGCTCTGGGTTGACATCCAATAGCCGATGATTAATTAATCAATGTGCTCTAGTGGTGTCGTTAAACAAAACAAATTTGTTTTTCTATGTTTTTAAAGACATTTTATAAATTGTCTAAGGGAGACAACTCTACTGAACTATTGTCCAAGAAAGTTCTACGTAGTTATCTTGTTAATACGGAAATGCTTATTCATTCATTCATTCATTCATTCATTCATTCACTCACTCATTCATTCACTCATTCATTTCAACTCGGCGGGAGGGACGTAGATCAGTGGTACAGCGCTCGGCTAATGCGAGATCGATCTAGGATCGATTCCCGTCGGTGGGCCCATTGGCCTATTTCTCGTTCCAGCCAGTGCTCCACAACCGGTGTAACAAAGGTTGTGGTATGTACTATACTGTATGTGGGATGGTGCATATAAACGATCCCTTGCTGCTAATCGAAAAGAGTAGCCCATGAAATGGTGACAGCGGATTTCTTCTCTCAATATATCTGTGGTCCTTAACCATATGTCCGACGCCATATAACCGTAAATAAAATGCGTTGAGTGCCTCGTTAAATAAAACATTTCCTTCATTCATTCATTTCAATTTATTTTCGTGCTTATATCCAGGTAAGGTTCAAGCACGCTGTCCTGGTCACACACGTCAGAATCTTGGCTGTCTATCCAGGACAGAGGGTTAACATTAGTGGTTGGTGAGAGAGACGTCGGTGTAGTGGTCTTGCACCTACCAGCCGAGTGGTTAAAACTCGCTTAGGGCTGGAGCCGGTACCGGGCTGTGAACCCAGTACCTACCAGCCATGTGTTCGGTGGTTTAACCACGACACCGCTGAGGTTTAGCTTATATATAGTATGTGTTTCGTGTTTTTGGTCAGAGGCGGAACAAAGGGTAGGGGATTGGGGCTTGGCCCTCACCCCTAAATTTTGCAACAGTTTTTTCTTTTTCTTTTCTTACGTTGGAGAATCCGAATAATTACTTCTGGACATGTCATTGCCCACCCCCTCCTCCACAAAGTATTTTCTGGATCCGCCACTGCTTGTGTGGGGTTTTTAACTTTTTCTATCAATGCCTTTCCTGTGTTTCTCTCCAGCCAGCGCACCGACTCCAGTCCCCACTCCGAGAACATATTGCTGTTGTGGCCAACACAGGCACGGGTGGGATACCAAGC